>NW_025223501.1:6153094-6250411 GCF_014066325.1 Apis laboriosa
GTGTGTGTGTGTGTGTGTGTGTGTGTGGCGTTCGTCGTACGAGGAAGAGAAAAAAGGCGGGAAAACGCGTTCGAGTGTAATTTTTTGGACGGATTCGACGGTCGGATTCCCTGCCCTCGGGAGGGGAGGGGGGGGGGAAGAAAAATGGAAGATGGTTATCGGTAACGGAACGCGGAAGAAAGATCGCGGAGGAGATGAGAGGAAAAACGAAGGCGTTGCTTAATTGGTCGCGATTGTCTCGGCGCGACGGAGTGGACGATGAAGGAAGGAGGAAGTTTCTTTACCTGCCCAACCTTTCAACTGCTCTTCCGCCCCGCTCTTCCCACGCGAATCGCGTACGCGCCTCGCTCCGCCGATTCGTCGTTCACCACACGTTTTCATTGCATCCTCGCGCCCTTTTCTCTCCTCGTCGAATCTCAACGGATGAAAAAAGCGAAGAGATCATCCATCGTTCGGTAACGAGAATGGATCGAGATCATTCCCCCAAATGTACCTTTCTCGACGAGTCGAGATAATCGCCCTGGAAATTGTTCGATCGGAGAAAACGAGCTGTGGTGGCTTGGATGCGATCCGTGTCGCGGGAGAAGTTGGTCGTCGTCGTCGTCGTCGTCGTCGTCGTCCTATTTTTGGAAAAGCCTCGATCATCGGACCCGACCATCGTCGTGGTGGGGTGGCGCTCCCGACGACCATGGACCACCAGCCGCGCCATTTATGGGCGCGCCCGCCTTTCGTCACTTTGTCGAATCCCGCCTTCTTCCAACCCCGAAAATTAAAAAATGTATGTGTATATATATATATATATATATCGATTCGCCGTTCGAATTACGATTCTTCTCCGTTGTGTGCACGTTGTGTCCATTGATCGGTGTCGAATCATCCGGGTACAGGAGCAGCCAGCTTCCCCGAGAAGAAGGGGTTCCTGGTCGTTGGCCGCTTTTTATTCTGGCGGGCATAAAAGACGCGGAGTTTGCTCGGTTTTCAGGTCGCCGCTAACAGGTTTGGGTGTGGTGACCGGGGAACGGATAAGCCTGCCCCTTTTCTCCGGCCACGTTAAACGACCTACCTTCGATTATCGTTAACTCGATTACGAGAGCAATGAGTTTCCTTCCTTTTATTTATTTACTTCTTTCTTTACGCGTTTTCTCTCTTCTTTCACTCCCACCTTTTCGCGTCTCCTCGCCCGTTTATCCTATCTCTTTTCTTCTCTTTTTCGATCGAGAAGCAGGAAGAGTCCTTGTCGTCGTCGTTCATCGTCGATCATCGGTCGTCGATCGTCGGTTGTTGGTCGTCGATCATCGATCGTTGGTCGTCGATCGTCGGTTGTCGATCGTCGATCGTCGATCGTCGATCGTTGGTCATCGATCATCGATTGTCGATCATTGGTCATCGATCATCGATCATTGATCGTCGATCATCGATCGTCGGTCGTTGGTCGTCGATCATCGATCGTTGGTCGTTGGTCGTCGATCATCGATCGTTGGTCGTCGATCGTCGGTTGTCGATCGTCGATCGTTGGTCATCGATCATCGATCGTCGATCATTGGTCATCGATCGTCGATCATCGATCGTTGGTCATCGATCATCGATCGTCGATCATTGGTCATCGATCATCGATCATTGATCGTCGATCGTCGGTTGTCGATCGTCGATCGTTGGTCATCGATCATCGATCGTTGGTCGTCAATCATCGGTCGTCGATCGTCGATCATCGGTCGTCGATCGTCGATCATCGGTCGTTGATCGTCGGTCGTTGATCGTCAGTCGTTGATTTTCAGTCGTCGATCGTTGGTCGTCGATCATCGATCGTTGATCGTCAGTCGTCGATTTTCAATCGTCGATTTTCAGTCGTCGATCGTCGGTTATCGATCGTCGGTCGTTGGTCATTGGTTGTTGGTCGTTGGTTGGATTAGCGAAGAATCGACGAACCTTGGAACGAGTGGAACCGGTTTTCAACCGGATGACGAGGACATTGCTACGCGAAATGACACCTGGCTACGGCGATAACAGCTACCGATATATAAATGTATATAAATATATATATATTTATATATATATCGTGGATGGCCTCGGGTAATTCGTTCTCTTCTCGATTCGAGTTATATAGGTTCGACGACCAGAGTACGGCGTGTCGCGCAACTTTCGTCAAACTTCCCCTTTACATCATCGCGTACAACGCTCCGCTCCTTCCGGTGTCGAGCGGCGGCATTCACCTCGATCTGGACGCGGTGCGCACGGTTTCACTTTTTGCCAGAGAAATCTCTCCTCTTATACGCCGTCGAATATACATATATATATATATATATATATTTCTCATGACAATGAATCATCAAGTCGTTTCACGTGATCATGAACAGTCGAATTGGATAAATTCGATATCGTAACAATTTAAGGAGTTGTTACTCAGTTTGTTTGAATCGATGTCTTTATTTCGTCCTCGATCGGTCTCCTGAAACGTGGAAGCATCTTTAAAGTGGAAATTGTCGGAACGAATTTTTGAAAACCAGTTTTGACGCTGGCGTACCGTTATTGCACCTTTTCCATAAACTTCGCGTAACTTTTTTCTTGTCTGAACAGCATTCTTACCTTTTCGGTAATAAAAACGGTGAAATATGTTGAAAATGCTTCTTTTGATCTTGCATCTTTGTTATCGCGCGCGAGAAACACAATCAAACGAATTTTTCTTATAAATAAATCGTGAAACTGTCAAAATATATGACGACACGGTTTGAAGTGAAATTGGCTGGATAAACGTTCGACTAGCGACACTCGTGCGAGAAAACGAAATTACTTTCCGAGCGAGCCAATAATTTCTACTCTAGAATGAAGTTGGCTGGATAAACGTTCGAGTAGCGACACTCGTGTGAAAAAACGAAACTATTTCCCGAACAATACATGCTCGTGGAAGAAGCACGATATCTCGAAATGCTTAACAACAATTGGAAGATTTATCGTTAATTGGATGGGCGTGAATCGATCAACAGCTTTCGAAAACTAGTTTTCCGTCTACCGAAGCAGGGATGCGTCGATGAATAACAACAGGTTGCCGCATTATCGGAATAATATAGAACCGAGCGATAATGACAGTCGATGAAAACTACGATGGATCGACGCCCCTATCCATCCATGATTCGTACGACAACGATATCATCGTCCGATCTGTGTTCCGGCTAATTTATAGCTTGAAAAACTCGATCGAATATTTTCCAATTTTCGTAAATTAATTGCTCGTAAAAAAATATTTTCTTTCGTCAACGATGTTCTATTATCGAAGTATCGCGAGTTAATTCTCGATTCAAATTTGCCAATGTTGCAGACGTAACATTGATATTTGTCTAGAAAGTTTTCAAAAATCGGTGATTTTCGTTCGTGATGGGGAAAATTTAATAGAATTTAATTAAGAAAATTTAATTTAATCGAAGTTACTTGAATAATTTATCGAAGCGTAATAAATAATGCGAAAATCGTAACAGCTACGAATAAACGTTGTTCGACGTGTTTTAACAAGTAATTGTTCAAAATAGGTATATTCGAAATTTTTAATTAATTACTTTTTGAACGACTCGATGAAGCTGGACTCTATGGAGCGACCAGCTTGATGTCACCAGCTGTTCTCGCCGCGCTCCTATGCGCGCGTCACGCTATACCACATAATCGGTTCCATTCCTTTCACCGTTGCGACTACGGCGTAGAACAGGTTGGAAGGCATAGACGCGCGAGACAAGGAATCGTTCTGGTTCGCGGAATAACCGCGAGTAAGTCGCATCGTCACGATCCAGATCCATTCGCGGATCATTACACCGGATGATCCGGTAGAATAGTCGTGGCATCCATCCATCTATCCCCGCGCTTTTCTTTCTTCTCTCTCTCTCTCTTTTTCTCTCCATGCGTTCATTCCCCTCCTTCGAATATTATATACGAACGTTATATACGATAAGATATTGGATGAAAGAAAAAAGAAAAAGGAAAAGGAAAATGATAAAAAATTCTTATTGATTCGATTTTCGAAAGCGGAGTACGGTTCACTTTCGATAAGAGCGTTATCACGGAACGCGAAAGCGCAACGACCCGTTACCCATTGTGTAAACCGAGCGTCGATCGAGAACGACCGACCGACCGACCGACCGACCGACTCGATCGCGGACGACTTTCACGCTTCTTCCAACAAACGGGCCGACACGATTATTTCTGGCCCCCACGATCGTTCCACTTTTGCCCTACGCCACCGCCCGTAAACCTCTTCGCTGGCGAAATACGTTTCGGAACTCGGTCGGTATTATTATTACCCTACCTTGTTTACCGATTCGCGCGAAACGGTTATACTCTACTTTATTCCACTTTCGACTCTACGGGTACTAGCCCGTACCGTGCGAAGGTGGCCTTTCCGTTTTTTTTTCGCTCAACTTTATCGGTTTTATTGCGATTCGTATCGTATATCGCGTTATCGTATAAATAACACAGAAATAATTATCTTATTCACTTTATTCATTCGATTAAATTGATGAATTGTCTTTTTGAATTTTTTTCATTTATCGGCTATTTTTTTTTTCTTTTCTTCTCTCTCTATCCCTCTTTTCTGTACGAATCAAGCATGTTTGAATTTAACAGCCATCATTGTCGCATTTATAACCGTGTCATAAATTCCTTCGTATTCATCGAGCGTTTGTGAAAAATCGATAAATCGGCAGGAATAGAATTTGGTATTAGTTTCGATTTCGACGCGAAGATTTGTCGATTATCGAATATCATCGAAACCCGAGGATTCACAGGTGTACACGGGAATATGAGATTATTAAAAAAAAAAAAAAAGAAAAGAAACTCTAATGTAACGGTTTTTTATTACGTTTTAATTGAAACGATAAAAGAGATAAAACAGATATGCGAAAGCCTCCGAGCGTGGAAATAACCAGTTTGCCGATAATCGTAATTAATCGAGTATAATTAATTGCTATTTGATATAACTTTTTTTTTTTCTTCTTTCTTTTTATAACAGTCATAAATATTAATGTATCGATTAGGAAATTTGAAAGAAAGAGTAAACGCGCTCATATATGAGCGTATATATAAAAGCGTATATATTCATTATAATGTTTATAGGATGAAATAAATTTCTATTCAATTTCTTTCGAAGAACATTGTGCGTCTTCCAATTTTTATCATTGTATTGTCGAAGAATAGAAGTTCTTTTTCTTCTTTTTTTTTTTTTTTCCCCACTGATACATACATATCACAGATCCATGAAATTGGGACGTATCGTATTGGGAATACCTTTGGACCGTGTTCTTTCAGAGGGGATATTCGCTCTCGCGAACAAAAACATTCGCTCGACCACTTTGCATTCTATTATCGTCGACCGAACTTTTATTCATAGCGCATATTCTTGGCCAACCTCGTCGATCCAACGATTTCATCCGGTAATCTCTTTAATAGTATCAAATCGTGACGTAAATCGTACGTACGACGAAACAAAAGGATCGTTATTATTATTATTATTATTATTTTTTTTCAATCTTTAAACTCTCTTTCAAATTTTATCTTCGAAACCATATATATACAAATTATACCAAAGAGAGATTTCCAATCGCAACGTTTTCGAACCTAGTTCGTAGCGGGAAGAATCAAAAGGAAGAAAAAGGAGAATCGAGAATCGAGACCAAGGTCGAGACCCACGAAATCGAGATATTCGCGCGTCGTCGAGCAAAACTTTCCCTTTCGAGTAAACGAACGCGATCGCGAATCGAATAGTAAAAATTACGATCTCTGGTCGATCGTGGACGAGGGAGGAAGAGAGAGAGAGAGAGAGAGAGAGAGAGAGAGAGAGAGAGAGAGAGATAAGAGTCACAGCGCACGCGCTTTTCACCGACGACGATTCATCCGTTATTTCGCGTAGAGGATCGGTGGTAACGCAGGTTGAATAAGTTCAAAGTATACCGTATATACGCGTGCTTGTAAAATGACTCATCGTCGCCTCGAGGATTGCACAAACGCAAAACACGGTACGCAGGTGTATCCTGTGGTGCATCTACCTCGTCAAACAGATCTCCATTGTTTCTTCGACGATCCCAAAACAGTTCGTTTCAAGATCCTCGCTCAATCGAACGTCTACCTTTTCTTCTTTTTCTCCTTCTTCTCCTTCTCTCTCTCTCTCTCTCTCTCTCTCTCTCTCTTCGTCGCGATATTAACGCTTGGTCGATTTTTCGCTATATAACTTAAAAATAGGAAGAATGAAAAAAAAAGGAAGGATACGAGCAAGGAACAGTAAGCACATATTTATTACGACGAAATAGAGGCGAGCATCTAAGATGGTGGGCAAGAAGCCGAGAAAGAAAGTAACTTTCAGATTCGAAAAGAGAAACTACTTTTTGAACGCGGTTCAACGCGGATCTAACATCGGTGAGGCGATTCGCTAGTACGCAAATAGACTTCCAAGAAGCGAGTCTCGTCGCGAGAACGACGTGTAGAAGGTCGCAATATTTCTTAAAAAAAAAAAAAAAAAAAAAAAATCGGTTCTACGTGCACAAGTAACACGATTTTATCAAAAGTGTATCACCGATACGTTTACGTCGTCCTTATTTCGAAGTCGAAGCGTCGCAACGTGGAAATTATAATCGTGCCACGAATGTTGTTTACGTGTATACACGTGAAACAAAAGGAATCGTAAATTTTTCTTTCTCGCAAATACCCATTAATGGGATATAAAAAAATACTACTGTTCGAATCTTAAATCGCTACGTAAACAAGTACGCGAGATAATCGGTTTTACGTTCCCACGTCACGCAAGTAAAACGCNTTTTTTTTTTTTTTTTTTTTTTTTTTCTCCTCTCCTCCATAGATAAAATAGAGAATAGGCGAAGGCGAGCGAATATACGTATATATATACGCGATACTTTGAAGAGAGGGGCGATAATAAAAGTTGGGCCAGGTCAAGATCCACTTTGTCGAGACGGAAGAGGCGACCGATCCTCCTTTCTCCCGTTTCCGCCTACGCGGTGATGACACGACGAGAAGACGATTTTGCACGGTTGAAAAAGTGTCGACTAAATATGGCCCGACTTAGTCGTCCGTCACTCGGGCCAACTCTGGCCTACGCGTATTAAGTATTATTCCGATTTATTTATTTGCCAGATACGTAGTCTTTTTACCAATTTATCTCTTCTATTTTAAATGCCATCGATAAATATTACGCGATTCCTAGATCGAAAAAACTGGGGAAGAAACACGGTGTGTGCGTGTGTGCATCGTTTCTTAAAATCTATAGAACGAGGATCGCGGGATTTCTTCTAAACGCGTTCGTATCATTCGACGAGTTCGACGAACGGAAGAAAGTTCGGTACGAGAAAAGTGGAGTGGATCGTTTTTGATCGAACGAGAGTGGAGCGGATATAATCTGACGGGGGAAAGGGAAGGACGCGTTTCTAGATTAAATCGAAAAAGGGCAGGTGGAGTAATCCGATGACCTTGACGAAAATAACTTCCAAGGTCGGATATCCAAGCGCGAGAGAAAAACATGATTACGCGCGCTTCCGTTTACGTGACCGTTTTGTTCACGTTGCCGTGGATCCTCCGAATTTTCGGAAACCTCGGGATCAGGAGCAAATTCTTCGCCGATCTGATCAAAACTGGCAGGTAAGATATTTTTCGGACGGCGTTAGAAATTCGTTTCTATATCTCGATTCGAACGGGGAAGGGAGAGAGAAGAAGGAGAAAAAAAGGCTATATATTTTGTATTTAAGAACGCGCGTAATTGGAACGAAACTGTGTAAAACACGATGGTGGTGGTATAACTGCGTCGTTCGAGCACGCTTCTAACAATAAGTAAGAGGTTTCGCGCGGCCCCCACCACATTCCCTCTCTCTATCTCTCTCTTTCTCCGTTCGCTTTTGTTATTTTTATTCTCGAGGGATCATTGGTTCGTTCCTCGGTCGTTTCACCGGTGGCGTGGACACGATTCGTGTGCCGTTCTTCCGATATTCTTTGTCCCTTGTCATCCACTTTCTCTTTCTTTTTCGCGCCGGCTGGCTGGCCGACTAGCTGGCTGGCAGCTAGCCAACGGACAAATTCGACGCTTCTTCCGGGAGGAGAGGGGAGGGAAGAGAGAACTATTATCCATCCCGCCTCACCACGTGGAATCACTGAATCAAAATTATCTTCTATCGCTCTGCTTTCTTCTTAACCGTGAAACTTTTATTTCGGAACTAAAATTTCAAACGAATCTTCCTTTTCCTCTCGAGAACTCGAATCGAAAACAAATATTGGAAATATTCGAAGAAGCGGTTAACAGGTTAAGATCGATCGATCGAATCGTCATTGCTTGCCTCATCGACCGTTCCATTTAGAAGCAGCCGATGACGCGACTCATTATAATTACGATGCTACGCCTCGAGCCTCAGTCTCTCTCGCGCTCTTCTCCTCGCCCGTTGCGCAAAATCGTTGGAACATCGATTCGGTTGATTCGTGTCCTCGAGCGCCGATTCGCCCTTCCTTTCTCCACGATAATTCGTACGCGACATGTGAAAAGATATCGAGTCGTCAATAAAATTGGAAAATTGGATATTTATCCGTCGAAAAGAAATCGCGTATTTTCCACTTCTTTCCACGAATAAAAGAAATTTTTTTCACTTCATCGTTTGTAAATGATTTGTTGGTTCGTTGGATCGTAATTTCTTTCTTTCTTTTTTTCTTCCTTTTTTCTTTTTGTCGTTTTAAGGGAGCATATCTTCGCATCGTTATCACGCAAAACTTAATTATTTAAAACGTTATTTTCATCTCGTCACAAACGCGACGACAATATTAATGTACGAATATACTTTCTTTAATTACATTCACCGTTGAATTTACAATACGTAGAATCATAAACGAGCATTCGTATATGTATATATATATATACACCTTGCATATAGAAAACAGGAAACAGAAATTGCATAACCTTGTAATTCAATTTCTTAAATAATCGTAAAAAAAATTACGAAATATGTTTAAGAACGTTAAAACGAAGTATCGAAACGTAAATTATTCGTTTTTTTTTAGTATTCGTAACGTATATTTTCGTTTATCCCTGTTACAAGAGGAGGGGGAAATTAGGTTCGAAATCATTGGGTAATTGGCATCGGTGGATGGTGAACCAGGACACGATCGAGGGAATCGGTACTCGGTTAAATGTGAACGCGTTACGTAAAATGTTTAATTATAAATACGGTCGGCGGTGAGATGATCGTTGCCCGTTACGCAAAAGGCACTATACACTGTTGACATTGTCGTTCCCTCGCCTCGATTCGCGGCCTTAAAAACCCGGAAACGGATTTATCTAATCACCGCGAACGAGGTAGAAGTTGGAAAGGACTATTCTACACCGGAGAGCGTTGGTATCTTATCTCTTAAATAAACTCTTAAATAAATAAATTTTTCACCGTGTGTACGACTCCCATTTTTTATATTCGAGGGATTTAAGAATCGAAAATATCGCCATTTCGGCTCGTTTCTTTCCGAGGCAATTGGCGCAATAGAGATCAGCCTACCTTTCATTTTAACTTTGGGCCTTCGATTAAGGATAATTTAGGTTCCCTTCGAAAATCAGAAAATTTAAAGGAGAAAAAAGAAATATACGCGATAAAATCGATACATCCGTTTCCACGGATCCACTGGAATCTCGGCAATTGTAGCTATGCTTACGAAACGTTTCGATACTAAGATTTAAGGCTGTGTTCGAGTTATGTACGAGTAAAAAAACATTTATACGCATTTCACTCGAAAGTATTATTCGAAACGCGTACGGAACACGAGATATTCGATCGAGATCGAATACTCGATTTTTCTGAATCGATTATTGAGAGAAAGAGAGAGAGAGAGAAATCGGTGGATTTTCAGCGGGAGATTTTAATTCGATCTCAAATATGGCCAGAGCCTGCTCGAGATATTTGCGACGAACGTGACGGAATTGCTCTTACGACCAAAGCGAATCACGATCGATTGGCTTTCGATCGCTCGAAGCGGTTGTTCTCGAAAAGTTACTTCATCGTTACCTAAGAACTTTATACCATCGAATAACGGATCACGATGTTACGTCACGATGTTCCTCTTAAATTTCTCGTAAATATCTCTGCCTCGTGAATTTTTTTTTTTTTCTTTTTGCTCAGGACGATTACATCGCGACACAATTTTAAAAAAAAAGATAAGAATCGCCTTCCTTTTACTTTTATTTATCGCGTAGAAAAAAAAACATAGAAACGATTAGGGCGTAATAAAACAAGGAAGAAGAAGAAGAAGAAGAAGAAGAAGAAGGAAGAAGCGAACGAATCCACGGTCGATCGGTTAATGATCTTTATATAGCGTGGAGAAAGAACAGCAGTCTCGGGTATTTTATCGTTAAAGTTCCCCCTGATGGGGATCTAAAGAGAATCGTCGATACGTTGTTACACAGGGTTGCATTCCACGGCAATTCTCCACCGATCGTTTTCTCCTTGCCTTTTTTTTTTTTTACGCGGCCAGTGTGAGAAACGCGTAAACTAGGAGCGAACGCACGGAACGAAAGGTAAATCGTTCTGGTTCGCCTCGGTTTTTACCGTAAAAGATCGATTCGCGTTCCAAGGATTTTTTTTTTTTTTTCTTTTTTCTTTTCTCTTTTTTCTCTCCACGATAAACGTTTATATGGCCACGGCGGATTCGCCCGATAGCTGTATCGAAATTCGTTCTCTCGAACCATAGATTCGAATCGTAGGTTCAAAGTGGAAATTTTTCTTCCTTCCAACTTCCTGTTCGAAAGCGACAGAATTTTTTTTCCAAATTTTCCAAAAGTTCAAGCGAGAAAATTTCCACGATATTTTTTTCTAGTCCTCGAACAATTGATTGTGTATGAATTTTGTATCCAAGAATTAAATCGATATAATTTATTAAATCGTAGAATATTATTTGTGTCATTAGTTTTAGAAATTTTAGTTTCTATAAATAATTTCTTTTGGAATTAATTTATTTTTTTTTTTTTAATTTTCTAGATCAATATTATTAAGGGATTTTTTTGGAATTTAATTTTTCGGAATTAATTATCGAAATTATATTAAATCTCTAAATTTTTAATTTATCCTCTACGTTTAATATTTTTCGTAAGAATATTAATTGAATCGAATTCCATTCGATTTAATCGAACGTGAATCTTTATAAGATTAATTTTGATTAATTTAAATTTTGATATTCATTTTAATTCATTCATTTTATATTTATTTTTTTATATATAATTATTCGAGTCTGTGGAATTTTACCTCGGATCTCGTTACGATGAACCACTATCTACTTATTTAATAATAATTTCCGTTCCATCGGTTTCCAACTTATTTTTTATTTTTATTTTTTTTTTTTCCACGAGCATTAAACCGAGGAATAACTTCGGTCCAATTTGTTTCCGTTAAAACCACCGCGAACGAGGTTTTATTTCCTGTTGACCGTGGAAACGGAAGCGGTTTATTTATTCCTAGATAAAAAATCCTTTAACCAAATCCTTCGAATATTTTCGATGTAACGTTGTATCATATAAACATCGATCCATCCATCATTTCTTTTCTTTCTTTCGAAAAAAAAAACTCCTCGTAAAAATAAACGTAAACACGCGCAACGATATATTTATTTACTCGCAATGGGGAACACGTGCTAGAATGGAATCTTGAAACGTGGTACGAAAATTGTGTGCAGGTCGGCCTTGCAGACGTTGCACAAAGTGTCGAGCAAGGCGCGCGAGCAAAACTACTTCCTAGGTGGGCTGTCGCACGACTGGGTCAGTTACTATGAGCAACGAATCGAGAGCGATCGCTCGTGTCTCAACGAGTGGCATGCTATGGACAACTTGGAATCTCGAAGACCACCGTCGCCGGACAGCGTACGCACCAAGTAAGCCCTTACATCTGCGATGCCCGAAATTTAACACTTTTCGAGTAGACGAATAAACTTATTTTCACAATTTATCGCTCGAAACTTATTTAATTATAATAATCGGAAATAATGTCGAGATCATTATAAAACGAAAAACGGATCGACTATAATAGCTACGAAGAAATTATTTATTTAAACATTTCAATAAGTAATTTTATATATATAATAACTTAAATAGTTATATATATAATAACTTAAACTAACCTTATATATATATATATATTTTACTAATTTTATTTTCTGGTTTTTATTCCCTTTCTTTTATATATATATATGACAAAAAAGATAAGAGTCTTGCGGTTAAGCGACACGTGTCCACTTTTTTTCTCTTCTCTCTCGCTATTCGTAAACACGTTCGATAGACATCGGGAAGATAGGCCCGGCGAGCGGAAACGGAGAACAGCTGGATTTCGATGGGAATTTAACTTGGTCGTTTGCCAAACACGGCGATTCGTCCACACGCTTATACACTTGCAAATAGAATAAACAAGGATAGAATAGTTTCGGACAGCGCGTCCAAATTATTCTCCAAATTAATCGTTACACGTCGTTTGTTGCACGGCAGACCCAGAGAAAGGGACGAGACCGAGCGGGTGATCCGTTCGACGTTGAAGGAGATCATGATGTCCGTGGATCTCGACGAGGTCACTTCCAAGTACATTCGAGGTCGCCTCGAAGAGGACCTCGACATGGATCTCGGGGAGTTTAAACCGTTCATCGATCAGGAGATGCTCACCATTCTGGGCCAGATGGACGCCCCGACCGAGATATTCGACCACGTTTACCTAGGGAGCGAGTGGAACGCGAGCAACTTGGAGGAGCTCCAGAAGAACGGGTAAGTTCTTCGTTCCCTCCCCCCCTTCCCCCTCCCGTTTTACCCATTTTATTATTATTATTATAATATCGAAAAGAAAGAAAAGAAAAGAAAACTGGTGGATGGATTGTTCCCTCCAGGGTGAGGCACATATTGAACGTGACACGGGAGATCGACAATTTTTTCCCCGGGATGTTCACGTATTTGAACGTACGCGTGTACGACGACGAGAAGACGGATCTTCTGAAGCACTGGGACGACACGTTCAAATACATCACGAAGGCGAAGAAGGAGGGGTCGAAGGTGTTGGTCCATTGCAAGATGGGGGTGTCAAGGTCGGCCTCAGTCGTGATCGCGTACGCGATGAAAGCGTACAATTGGGATTTTTCCCAGGCGTGGAAACACGTGAAGGAGAAGCGGAACTGCATCAAACCGAACAACAGTTTTCTCCTTCAATTGGAGACGTATCAGGGTATATTGGACGCGATGAAGAACAAGGAGAAGCTTCAGAGATCCAAGTCGGACACGAACTTGAAATCGCCCACGTCGCCCAAGGACGGTGGATCCTTGAAGAAGGAGGAGAAGTCCGGGAATACGGACGACGACGACGACGACGGGTTACGGGGAGCCGAATTCTCGGGTTCCGAGTTGAAGAAGACCGGGCAAAGGCCGAAGAGTTGGTCGCCGAACGTGAAAATTTCCGAGACCATGCTGCCCTCTGGTGCGTTGTCCTGTTGTTACATTTAATAATCCGTACGATCTGCGATGGTATACATTTATATACGTATCTCTCTTCTTTCTTCGCAGTGCCTCTCTCGCAGTCCCTGGAGAGCATCGACAAGGCGGGAGGAGGGAGCGCGGAGGTGACCAGGGAGGACCTTCTTCGGTCGAGAGTGGTGGGAGGTGGCCGGAAAGGCGGCGCGGGGGGGTCGCAGGAAGGGAGGAACGTTTTGATGCCGTGCGACAACGGGCAATCGTACAGCGTGTCGCAGAACAAGATCGTCCACCTGCCAGGGCCCCTCCCTCCACCCCCACTCCCGGCCCCGGACAGGGGCGTGGGGGGAGCGAGCAAGAACGTGAAGAATCGGGTGAACGAGCTCGAGTCGGAGACGCAGCAACGAAGCGGGCAGAGAAGGAAAGGACTCGTGTTGAATTTAACCAATCAATTCGAGGCGGTGAGCAGCAAACCATCCTCGCCGAGTTCGGATCCGGAGGAGCCCACTCGGAAAGCGCCTCACGCGTCCCCGCTTACCGCTCTCTCCGTGAACGAGAACGGGTTCGTCGTCCAACAAAATCAATCCTGTTTATCTGCGTCCTCGTCTTCGTCTTCGTCGTCGTCGTCGTCATCATCGTCGGAAAAGCAAAACCTGTGGGATCATTCTCGAGACTCGAGAAGGAAAACGGACGAGAATCGAGGCGAGTGTCTAGTCTGGACCGACGCGTGCGGTAGTGGTAGTGGTGGTAGTGGTGGTGGTAGTTGTGGTGGTGGTGGTAGTGGTGGTGGTAGTGACGATGGTAGTGGTGGTGGCGATGGTGGTGACGTTAAGACGAACGGAGAAGCGAGCGAATGTATCGCGACGACGACAACGAGCATCGCTACGACAACGATAACGACGACGACGACGACTATAAGCGCGACGTTGCCGCGAAGAAGCAAGAGAGAAGGAGGGGATCCGTTCAGCGCGCACGTGGATCGAGTGTTCGAGCGGGAGGAGAGACAAGGGGAGCAAGCGAGCGGTGTAACGGCGACGACGACGAGGGACTCGCCGAGCAGACAGAGCTCTTGGAGCAGTTACGACAGTGCCGTGGTCCTCGAAAACAACAACTCGGTGCACAGTTCCTGGGCCACGTTACCTTCGAGAAACAGCTCGTGGGGCTCGTACGACATGCGGCCATCCGACCTCCTCGGTTCCAGCGGCCTCTTCCCGTACGACAAGGAAGATATACCTTGGCATCCGGGTACCGTGAAACGTACGAAGCAGAAGCTCGAGGAGGGTAACGCGTCGTCGAACAGCGTGAAACGCGTGTGCACGCAAAATTCGGACGGGGCCGAGGAGGAATCGTACAATCCTCCTGTACTTTTGCATCACGCGGCGTCCCCGACGCCGCCCCGTAGAAGGGATTCCTCGCCCGGCGGCGGCGGCCATAACAACAATAATCGCAACTCGAAGATGGTGGATCCGTTGGTCGTAGTTAGAAATTGTCCCAGCCCCGCGAGGGGGATCGATATCTCGCCCTCGTCCTCCTCCTCCTCCTCCTCCTCGATGATCCGTCATGTTGGAAGATTGTCGACCAGCGCCCCGGCACCCTCCTCCCTCTCCTCGGACTCGGATTTACCCTCGTCATTGAGATCGTGCAGGTCGGAGAGCGAAACGTCGTCGAGTCCTTGCGTGGTCAACACCACTCAATGCCCTTCCGTCAAGCATCACAAAATGGTTCTCGAGAATCTAAACAACACCAACAACAATAACACCAACCAAAAGTTGATGTTCAACAAACAACGTTGCCTGTCCGTCGACGACTCACCCGGCGAGACAGAGTGCTCGCGAACCAATCCTACCAACGTTGCGGCCATCGCCGTCACAACCGCCGTCACTACCGCGGCGACCACTATCTCCGGCCTCGTGAAGAATCTGAAGAAGGAGTTCGAGGCGAAGTCGAGCAAATTGGAGAAGAGTCCGGAAAGCGGCAACAGTTTCGAGAACGATTCCTCCCCGATCGTATCGTATCCATCGTCCTCGTCCTCGTCGTCATCGATGATCGTGATCGGTGGTAGCGGTTGCGGTAGTGGTAGTGGTAGTGGTGGTGGTGGTAGTAGTGGTGGTCGAGGCACGAAAAGAGACGCGAAGATTCGAAGCTTGCCCTCGTCACCTGTTATTCCGCACGACGAATCCAAGATTCAGGCCTCGTCCGAAACCAAAGAGAAGAAGGGAGGAGGAGGAGGAGGGGGGAAGGAGAGCGCGAATACACAGCAGGAAAATTCGGAAGACCGGTCGGTAAGGGTTCTGGTCGGTAAATACGAGGTCGGTAAACCAGATTTGAGAAAATCGACCGAGATCCAATTGCGGGTGCACAGAGACAAGGATTGGGAGTCGATCGATTCGCAGCAACAGCAACAGCAACAACGACACGGCAAGTCGTCGAGAATTACGGCCGAGTATAGCAGAAGATCGGCACCGATCCTGATCAATAATCATTCGTCCTCGTCCTCATCCTCCTCGTCGTCTCCGTTGTTCGGTGAAACGGCGCCGGAAGCACCAGGCAGGCCACCAGTCCCATCTGCGGGAACCGGGTCCACGGGTAATAAGAAACAACAACAACATGGCAGGACGCATCCTCTCGCCAGGCTGCAGGTCAGGCCTAGGCACAGCAGTCCGGTTTATAACACGATGTAAAAAAGAAAAAAGAAAGTAAAACGAAGAGAGAAGAAGAAGAAGAAGAAGAACAAGACGAAGAAGAAGAACAAGAAGAAACGTTTATCGATTTGGTTCTCTTTCTCTCTCCTCTCTCTCTTTAACATTCTCTCTCTTTTTCTCCCCCCCCCCCCTCCTTTTCCTCTCTCGAATTTGAGCGCGCGTACCTGAATACACGGGTATGTTGTCGTGACCACAATGTGAAAACCGCGTGATCTCTGTACGATGCCAACGAGACGAGAATCATCCTGTTCGAGCTCGACGACGAATCGACGGGGACTCGGATATTTGTATAGATTTGTTTCCCACCATCTTCGATGTGTACAATTTTACCCTATTCGGCGAGAATGTAATCTATTTCTGAGCGACGATACGACAGAGCACCCGTATTTTTTCGATGCATATTTCTTCGAACGGGTAGGGTGTTGAAACGACGACGACGATGACGATGACGACGGTGATGATGATGATGATGATGATGATGGTGATGATGATGGTGATGATGATGATGATGATGATAGTGATGATGATGATGATGATGATGGTGATGATGATGACGATGATGATGATGATGATGATGATGATGATGATGAACTTTTCTTCGCGCGTTGGAAAATCGTGTTTTATCCCGCGAGTATCGTTGCTACGTAATTTCGTTCCGATTTTTATATCCGCGATAATCGAATCGAAAATTCCTTCGTGTTCAAAAGCGATAAAAAAAAAAAAATATTCGAAATGAGCGATCGATGAGCGGAAAAATAGTGAATAAATGGGTAAATAGTTTGTTGTGAACGAGATGATTAGTCTTCTATCGAAAATTCGAAAAGATACAAGTGCCTTGTCCTACCGTCGACGATTGTATATGATCGTATATAGATATATTTGTAATAAGGCACGTTCAAGGTCCTTTTAACGTTTTTATGTTCCTTCTCACACGTCAGACGCGTGGTCTTTGGCCTGCTCTTCGTTATTTTTTAAGCTGGAAATGCAACAATTCTATAGGAAGATACGAAAGAAGAAGAAGAAGAAAAAGAAAACGCTATTATTCCTACGACGTGTCGTCATCCGTAGATCTAATAATGGGCTTGGAATCAAACGTGATGTTTGCGGGGGTTGGGTCGCGCAAAAGTTGGAGCCCGGCGGTGAGCTCGGTCAGGCTGTGAACGAAAGGTCCGGGCCTCCCGCTATCTCGCTCAAATACTGGCTCTCCGGCTCCTCCTTTTGTCATTCGCGTTGTGATCACCGAGGCGTATGCGAAACACAGAGATTCTATATGATAATAATAATAATATAAACAAACACTTCGGAACGACGACGTGTAACGTTAACCTGTACTATTTAGCGTATTTTAGAGCGAACAATGTGATTAGGAATGGTGCACAGTATGCGAGGAGACGAAAGTAACGAAAAACCCTCTCTCTCTCTCTCTCTCTCTCTATTATTATTTTTTATTATTACTATTATTATTATTATTACTATTATTATTATTACTATTATTATTATTGTTATTACTATTATTTTTATTATTATTATTTTTTTTATTATTTTTTTTATTATTACTGTTATTACTATTATTATTATTACTACTATTACTACTAGTATTACTACTACTACTATTACTACTATTACTATTACTATTACTACTATTACTATTTCTATTACTACTACTATTACTATTTCTACTACTACTGCTACTAGTACTACTGCTGCTACTACTACTACTATTACTACTACTACTACTACTGCTACTACTATTATTATTACTATTACAATACTATTACTACTACTACTACTACTACTACTACTACTGTTACTACTACTACTACTACTGTTACTACTACTACTACTACTACTACTACTATTACTACTACTACTACTACTACTACTACTACTACTACTACTACTACTACTACTATTATTATTATTATTATTATTATTATTATTATTATTATTATTATTATTATTATTACTATT
This sequence comes from Apis laboriosa, assembly GCF_014066325.1. Classification (NCBI taxonomy): domain Eukaryota; kingdom Metazoa; phylum Arthropoda; class Insecta; order Hymenoptera; family Apidae; genus Apis; species Apis laboriosa. Next base: position 6,171,209 of record NW_025223501.1, read on the forward strand.
ATTATTATTACTATTATTACTATTATTATTATTATTACTAGTATTATTATTATTATTATTACTAGTATTATTATTATTACTATTACTATTATTATTATTACTATTACTATTATTATTTTTTATTTTTAGTATTATTATTTTTATTATTATTATTCCCTGTTCGAAAGAGTCGTTTCGAATCGTTCGAACGATTCGATCGGTTCTGGCTATCGTTCGATCAATCGTTATCGATTATATTCAACTATCTTTCTACTCTGTATATCGTGTGTAAAGCATAGTCGCGCGACCCGAATTTCTTTCTCATATCGTATCTCGTTTTTCGTTGTTCGATTCGATCGTATCTCGTGTTCTCGTGTCTTTAGAATCGTATTTTGTCCTTTCCTTCGACCAGTGACGATAATCGCCTATCGAATGTTTTACCGTTAATCGCTAGCTCGAAAAGTACAATGAGGAACACGGCTCGATATCAACGTTCGTCATTCTTAGACATATCATCGAACCGTTCATTTTCTTATTTGTATTCGCAAAGCCATGTCGACCAATTTTATACTATAATCCCGATATTGATCATAATGATGATGATGATGGTGATGATGATGATGATGATGATGATGGTGATGGTGATGATGATGATGAATGCGAGGCTCGTTTTTTGATAAGATGCACCGCGACGACTGTGTGTGTAGAAATATATTTTATTACCGAGATAATTTTGCAAATAATTTCTCGATACGTTCGTTCTAACCGCTGTTTGTTGTCTCTCGGCGTAACATCCGAGGCGTGAAACGATCCGGATGTTATCGAAAAACTGTAACAAACACACTTGAATTAGAATAAAAAAAAAAAAAAAAAAAAAAAAAAAAAAAAAAAAAAAAAAGAAAGAAAGAAACGTTACATCGCCAATGCTGCGCTTCACATATCGACTCGATGCTCGAGTACGATGACGTTTCTCTTTTCTCGTTTCTCTCTCCTTCGAAACGATAATAATATTCCATTCGAGTTGAATTATTTAAAAAAAAAGAATAAAATGGCGAGAAACGACCAGAGTGCTTACGTAAACGTAACAAACGTTTCTCACACGCTCTTAAGAATAACCCATCTCCGCTATCGAGAAATCAATATTCTCGATGATAAAACTTAAAAATTTCTTTGCAACCCATTTGCCTTCGATCTGAACATCCGAACGACGGATGGGAATAGAAATAAAAACGGAGACTCGATTTGATCCGAGAAAAAAGTGTTTTTAATCATTGGTTAGAATTAGATCAACCCGGCTGAGCGTCGATCTCGTATATCCTTTTGCCAGCGCAGAACGCGAGCTGCGATACAATGCTGATGGACCGAATTTTCTTCGCGTGTTTCGGATTCACCGGACCAATGTCCAAACTGTACGTTCCACCTCGTAAATTCCTGATCATCGCCAACGTCTGCCGAAGAGACAATCGTCGTCATCATCGCGCGTGTAACAACACAACCCCACCTCCCCCCTCGCGTATATAAATATATACACGTATATGTATATATGTATAAAATCGCGAGCAAACGAGAAATTTATGCGTGTATATGTATACTCACGGCGTGGGATCGCAAGTCGACCACCCTGAAGAGATTGATATCCGTGCCGCCGCAAGCGATGAACATGCTCGACACGTATTTGCCGCAATAGAGAAGGGAGGAATAACTGTCGGGCATCAAGGAAACGAGCAGCTTTCCGCTACCGTAATCCCACAATTGGATGGAATTCTCCCTTTGCCACGAGCACGATAAGATCTGTTCGCAGTAGCTTGTTTGTTAATAAAAAAAAAATAGAAAAGATACGGAGAAAAAATACCGCAATATCCGATTCCTGAATTGGATCGTTATATCGGCGATATTCTTTTGACAGGTTCTTTTTTTTTTTTTGTCTTTTTTTCTTTTTTTCTCTCTTACGTTCGATCGTTTCTTTTGCGTCGTTTTTTACGCGTCTCGATTCCGATCCGTTTTTCCCCTATATTCATCTCGCGTGATTTTTCGAGATTTTTGCGTGTGATTCGTTAAAATTGAAACGTTTTGTTGTGTGCTTGGATCAATTTGGGGAAAAAATTTGGAAAATTTAATTTTCGGGATATATATATATATAATTATAAAATTAAATATATTATAATTATATAATAAAATTATATATAATTATAAAAATATAAATATATATATATATATATATATATATATATAAATCGAAAGGAGATATTTGAATTTTTAAAACGGTCGGTTATTCTTTGTTTCGTTCGATAACAGTGGTGTGGATTTAAAATTAGTCGACCTAAAAATGACCGTCGCGGCGACGTGATCGACGACGTTCGTGTTTTTAAGAATCGCACGCTTCCGACACATTTGTTTTGAACTGAGAAAGATCGAAGGAGAAAGACTATAGCTGCTTTTTAAATTCGATAAACACTGCCAAACCGCTATTGCACTTTTTCGTTTTATACATTTTATAGGTATATATATATATGTATATATATATGTATATATACGAGTATGGATTTTTGTTCGGATAAACCAATTTTTTTGATGGACAATTCGAAAAAACGGATTATTCGGGGGGGAAAAAAAGAAAAAAAAAATGTAAGATTACGAAATATATTTATTCGTGTATATTTAACTATTATTATTATATGGTGACGAAAAAAAGTTGATTTATATGCAACGAAAATTCAGTGTTGTTGTTTGAAGAAAAATGTGTAATGTTTATATAAATTTTCAAAGAATACATACTGCCATTTTTCAACGTCTTTTTATTCTCATTTGAAAAAAGAGCTATAGAATCATTCTTCTGGTTAATCGCACGTAATTATTTTGTAAAATTTTTCTCTCCTCTTGTCTTGTATCCCTTTCTCATATTTTTTTTTCTTTTTTTTTAATCAATTAGTTAATATTATACGATAACAAAAAAAAAAAAAGAAAAAAGAAAGGAACAATTAGAATTTTTTTCTTTTTTTTTTTTTTTATTACGTTATTAAAAAGAAATATCGTTTAAATTTATCGTTTCGATACGATTTATTTATTTGCGTAACGTGTTTTTAATTTTCACGATTGGATATTTCGAGATTCTTCTGTGATAATATCTGTTCGTTGGTCTATAATTTAAAGAAGACTAATAACAAGATAATCGATCGTTTGTTCATTCACCAAAGATGAAATATCGAGACAGTAAAAATGAAAAAGAAGGTCGATAAAAATCTATTTATAACAAAGGAGATTAATTTCCGATTTATCGATCGAATCAAACTGACCCACCGTTTACTCGCATGAGAATCGACGGTCGGTAAAAGAATATTTCGCCAAATCGATCTGCGACTTATCGGGAAGAAGAAAAAGAAAAAAAAAAATTGCCCCGAACGAAAGACAGGTTAAAATGCAAGAATACAGAGAGAGAGAGTTGGAATACCTCTTTTCCATTCTTGCTTATGTCGAGTCCATCACCGCACATATGCACGCCCGATATACGTCTGAGCGCGTACGGTTGCCTCGAATCCCAAAATTGAATAGTATTGTCCCAACCGCCGCTGATCAACTCGTGTGCCGATTTTGGTCTGAAACACGCGCTGAACACTCTGGATTTATGACCGTCCATAACTTCCAACGACTCGCTATGATAAATAACAACAATAATAATAATAATAATAATAACAAAGATAAATTAAATTCAATATCTCGCTCATTGTATCATGAGCTTATTATCTCTCAAATTGCTCGAACGAATGGTTTGTCCGATAATCGATCATTGATTGGCTTGAAATGGGAGAGAGAGAAAGTTAGCGAAATTATTATTCGTAATAATTAAAAAATAAATGTGAACGAGCGTTACAGCAAATACAGTATATATAATACTGCTTAAATCGTCGTTCCTTTCGTTCTGTGCGCGTGTTATGCCTACGTGCCTTCGTCACGAACTTTACTCGTTTTGAAATGCGCGCCACATCCGTTTGATCGAAACAACCCATTACTTCGTCTTATATCGTGGAAAGTGGATACTATAATAATATCATAATCTTTAAACGTAAGCTTCGATTATTCGGAAGAAGAAAGAAAATAATAAAAATTTTTCGTTATCTTGGATAATGATAATAATTTACAAAAATAAATACCGATCGAGCAAAGTTATTTCGATTTTTTATATTTGCATGATAAATTATACGATAATTGCGAATTGTCTGTGATATATATAACATGTGTTTTTTATAATAAGGAAGGAAAGTTGGATCGTTGGAAGTTGTGGATGTTCCCTTCGGGAGGGGAATCGGATTTTTGAATCTGGACGAGAAAAATATTTGTAAGTAAAGCGATTATTTATTCGGTTTAATCGGTTCGATCTGGTTTCGTCGAATTGGATTACTGTCGCGTTTAACTTAAGATCAAGGTCTTGATGATCGAACGAATATGAAACGCGTGAAACGATAAATATTTCTCATCGTAATTTCAATCGTAACACGTTTACAAATCGCACAAAGTATTCCTCTCCTCCGTCAACGACCGTTACTTCAATCGTAAGCGCGAGAGAGATAACAAATGTGTTTGTAAACACGACAGACCTTGCGTGAAACACTCTTTCTTGCATTTTCGTTTCTTCGTCGTACATGATGAGCTTCGCATCGTCGCCCATGGTTACGAATTTTGGTAGATATGAGTGATAAGCCAAGCCTAGAACCTGCCTGTTCTCCCGTATCGTGTAAAGGCATTGATTGGTCGGATAATGCCAACACTTGACGCAACCATTCGCATCTGCAACGATCGAACAACGCCTGGATAAATAATAAATTAAAAGAAGGAAACGAATGAAAATTCGGAAGAATTTTTCGGAAGAAACGAAGCTCCATCCGTTGTTTCTTCTCCGTTTTATTATCTATATCAGAGAAAATATTAGAAATTGTGGTGTAGCACTGACAAGTGGCAATGACGGTACGCGAGATTGGATAAGATTTGCGGACAGGCCTGTGTTTAACCGCCGTCACCGGACTTTGCTTCTGCATTATCTCGGTATCGCGCAACACGAACTTTTCCTCGCTCGTGTTCTGATTCTTTTCGCCGTTCTGATGCAATTTGTACAATTGCACCGCGCCATCCATCATGCCTGCCGCCAAAAAGTCATGCGTCTCCGTGTAACATAAGCAAAGAATATCTTGATTGCATTCTCTGAAAAAAAATCATATTTTTTTTTTTTTTCAACAAATCAGAGAGATCAATTTTAAATTAAGAGAAATAAAAGTTTTTCCAACATCTGAAGTATATAATCTCTAATTTATTTCGTTGTAGAAAGTTACGAAATCTTGTTATTGGTTTTTTTTTTTTTTATACGAAAAACTTAATCATGTACATACAAATGTAATAAATTAATTGATCTTCGATGATGCACTTTGTAAATAAAACAAATGAATTTTTATAAGGTGAAATTCGATATTTAATGTTCGATAATTTTTTTTTTTTTTTTTTTTCTAAATCGAAAATAGTTTCGAATAACTTGCTCTATTATTCTTTATCTTTGTTCCATACATTTGCCTAAGGAGAGTTATATTATCATCCATATAAATTTTCGTTTCTGGATCCATCGCTTTTGTCAAGGCTGACTCAACTCCATCGACACTGTTAGTAACATTATAGTTAAAAAATCATGTGTGTGTGTATATATATATACAAATAATGATAGGAAGTGAAATGGAATAACAAAATGTTTGTAAAAATAACTTTTATACGATAATGTACAAAGTGTCGTCTGTGTGTCGTTACGAATGGTATTATACCGTTGAGATTAAAAAAAAAACGTACTATTCTAGATAGAATTTGGTTCTCGTTGAAACTTGGGAATTTGTTTTCGATGTTTTGTGTCCAATGGTAAGATATCATGCTATTTCATCAATTTATTAATTTTATCACTTCATTTCATTTTACCACTTAACGAATTCGAGGCTATAAAATTCCCCATAAATTTCGTTGAAATGACGATCAATTTTAGAAAACTTCATGTATGTTTGATGGGACACGTTAAGCTTTCGAACCTTTAAATTTCGTTATATCAGTTTCAAAAAGTTGCGTTAACTTAGAAATTTTCGAATATTTATGTTTTACACATTTAAATAAAAAATAAATTAAAACTAATGTTTTAATAATGTATTCAAAGTTGTCTTATATATAATGCCATAAAGAATACAATGGTATGGTTTAAAATATTAATTAATTTTTTATACTTTTGCGTAACAGATTAAAAATTTTCCAATTATTCTATAATTCTGAATGCGTGTGCTCCATAGATTTTAATGTAAAATGTTTGAAAAAATATTTTGTACGTTAAAAAATATAAAAATTTCCAGTATAAAATCACACGTAATTATTTCAAATGACAGGTCAAATAAATAACAATCAGTCATTTGTCTTATTACTTTATATGTAATTATACAGGTAAAATACAAAATGAACCTATCGTCCAATATATTTTCACGCCACCTAGTCCAGAATTATAAAAATAGCAAACATCGACTAGATAAAAGACATGATTAATCGGATACCGGAACCGTTTCTTGCGCACGTAAATTGTATAGCTCAAATATAGAAGAAGAAAAGTGGAAATAAGGGAGAAAAGGATAGATATATTGTAAAAGCTATGGAATCAGCGCCATCTTCAGAGTGTTGCAAATTAAACAGGAAAAGAAAAGACAAAAAATAATAAAAAAGGATAGAGATAGAGTAAGAAATGATCGTCAATGCCATCTCTCGAATATCAAAGACAATTTTTTAAAGAATCATTTTTCTAAAAATATTCGAGAGATGGCGCTAGTCCTCGATTCTTATTCTATCGCTACCTTTGAAGAGATCCATGATCCTCAAGAGATAGTATTAATGTCATATATATCTTTATATTTAATCGCGATAATAAAACTGCGCGACAATGTTTGTATTAAAAATTACACGGAAGTTTAATTTTATTTACTACATGCAATTTTTAATTATTTATTTTTTATTATAATATCATCGTGATGGTATAATACAAATTCATCGGTATAGATGGCGATATATTCAAGTTTTTTTTATCGATAAAATATATTTTAAATTCTTATTATATTATTATAGTTTCATAAAATATACAAGCGTTAAATTTTTCATATATTTTATATTTGCTCAACAATTAAAATCGTTTATTCATAAGAAATAACTTTTTCTTCTTGTCACGCGAATATATATCGTGTCCGATTATTTGTGAAATATTTAATCCATCAAATGAATTAATCTCAGACAAACGCGAGAAATACTGTTACTAAAAAGAGAAAATAAGGAAACTGTTAGAAACTAAAAACTAAAACTCGTTCAATATTGGCACGATAGACGTCGCTAGGAATGTGAAAAAGACGTTGAACGAGCAACAAACAGAGGGATCCGCCAATCAGCGCACAAGTGCGCGCGGGCTCGAGGCTTTCGAGCTCGGTAGCTGTCAGTCGGTAAGGAGTAGATTCTCCGTATAAGTTTATGCGTATTAGTTGTGAATGATCGCGTGCAAATTCGCGTTAGCTTGCACGTTTTTCGTTCGTTCTCGTCGGTTAAAATATTCGCGACAAATATGTTGAAGATCGATGTTATGTCGCCCGCGTGAACGGTAAACAGTTGCGCGGGTGAGTGTGTTGTGTTCCGAGGGAGTGTCGTTAACCTCGCGTTGAGCTCGAAGAGTCGAGGTTCCCTCGCTGGAAATCGCGCGCAGATCCTGAACGAAGCTGTCAATCTCGTGAACATCGGTGCACGACGGTCGTTCGATCAGAATGTCGGCGTCGGCCGCATCGTTCCCGGCGTCGCGACAGTGAGAACAACACATCCGGCCAGTGAACCAAGTGTCGACGAGGAAACAGCTCCAGGGTGAGCCGTTTTTCACGTTCAGAAATTTAGAGACCACCGAGGAAAATGGCGGACCTCGAGGCGGTATTGGCCGACGTCAGCTACTTGATGGCTATGGAGAAGAGCAAAAGCACACCGGCCGCTCGTGCAAGCAAGAAAATCATTTTGCCCGATCCCAGGTATATGTCGTGATATTTGTCGATCCGTCGAGCTTTTTGCCAATCCATCCACCCCAGTCTCGCCTGTAGCGATGGGAATGACGTACTCGTGAACAATGCTAACATTGCAAAATATATTCATTTGTCGTTTGATATTTACGAATCTACGTAAGTTTAGAGTAGATTTAGATATTCGAACATTTTTATGGAAACGATTCTCTTTCGTAAGTTGATATTTCATCGTAATCGTATCGATCTTTTTATAGGTTACAATACGATACTAGATGCAAGGCCGCTTAAATGGTTGCATCTTGAAGGACATGCAATATGCATAACACGAATAATTTTTAAAATATTAGTTTTGAACGCAGAGAAATATATATACATATATATATAATTATATCTATAAATAGAATATATCTATATAAATTTTAAATATAATTTTTTTTATAATTTAATCATTGGGATAACGTAGTTAAAATATCAATTCGTAATTCGTTATTCGTTAAATCATTAATATTTCTATTTATCATTTAAAAATTAAAATTAATAGTATATACATATATTTATGACAGATGAATAACTTTTAAATTAAATTCGTAATCTATTTCTATAATAAAGATTCACGATTATTAAGAATAATAAATTGATTGTACATTTGAAAATAATAATCAAATTAATCCCATCGCTACATCTCACCACGTTTCCTGCCCCTCCCTTCTTCTTTGAGCTGTTCCTTGTCTAACTCGAGTCCGGTGTCTCGATTCCTCCTTGTTTCTCCGCGCATACGTACCGATGTTTCGGTTTCTTGGCTATGCTCGTTTCAGCGCGCCATTCCAGAAAAATGTTTACAAACAATGAACGGTATCGGTTACAAGTAACGGAAGTAACAATTAAGGCCAGTCGAACAATTTTATTTTCAAGATGGAAAATCTCATTAGTGAAGGTATCGTAGTAACTACTTATTTCGAATTTTCACTTAAATATTTATTTCTCTCTGTAAAACTGGATTAATAAGTTTTTTTTTTTAATAAAATGAATTTTCATGGTAATAAAAATTGTTCATTTATTTATCTGTTATATGGATGAGATATAATATTTCGTTTAACATGTAAAATATAAAAGCGTTTTTCTTATATACAATGGAAGAGAAACGATTAATAAACAAAAAGAATTAAATAATATAATCTAATTACAAATATAAAAAATATTGACAAAAGAAAATAAATAAAATTGCAATCTTATGGAGATTTCATTTATTGTATATGTGTGTACATATACATATTATATATATAAGAATTGTGAAAGATATTTGAATTTTTGAAATTCATCTATCATTTATGAATCAATTGTAAAAATTATATTTTTCTATCGAATCGCTCGAAAAACAATTTTATCAGAATTTCGTTTTCTAAAAAATCTAAATGATATAAAATTAAAAGAATTATACGCGTGTTAAATATATATTATGTATTTCACATTCGACATTCTCAGAATTAATATAAAGATTTTTTTTTTAACGCTACTTTTTATAGGTGGCGTTTATTCATAACTAGTAATCATAAAAATGCTTTCTTAATATCAAAATGATAACTCCTTATAGAAGTTATTTGGAATCATCACGAATGAATTTTTTTTAAAATTTATGAGAGTTTTCATGCAATTATCTACGATTATGGTAAAAATATTAAAATCGGTAATTTTGTACATAAAATTATTAATATATTAAAAAGAAAGAAGAAAAAAAGATTAAATAATTAATAATTATATGATTCCGTAAAGAATCTCGTAAATTTTTACCTTTTTATTTTTTTCGGATACTTTCAAATGCTTTCATAAGGAATTATCACTTTCGTGGATAGCAATTTTTCTTTGACCATCAGAACAGCCAATAATACTTATAAAATTTAAGCATTTAATAAAACATGTAAACAAAATTTGTCATATTATATTCAAGAATATCTGAATATAAAGCAAAAATTTTTTTATATCGTTTAATTTATTTTAAATAAAATATGAAAAATAAATTATTTTTGAAGTGAAATATAATGAAAGATTATCCTTAATTAATAAAGATCAATTGTACAGAATTGTTATAAGAAAATGTTAATAAGTTATAAAATTTAATCTCGTAATTTCTAAATATTAATTCGTAATTATATCTTTAATATATCTAAATTTATTTCGCGTATTTTGATATATTTTTTCTGCATATCTTCATCGTATTATATTTTTATACTTAATATATTACATTCATATAAATATTCGGTTTAACAATCATTTATTATGAGAAAAATATATATTGTCCAATACCGATTTAATGTCGTCAAATATAAGTTGAAAAGATAACCATTGATGACAAAGATGAATGGAAAGATTTCATCATTTCAGATATAGAAGAAATAATTAATATGTAATTTTTAATTTTTTTTTCTTCCTTCTTTTATTTCAAATTTATATTATATCGTGTATGTATATACTAGATACATACATAAGAATTCCTTATTTGCGTCATAATGCAACCTATTACGTTTATTTGTTCTAAATATAGCATATTGCATAGTACATATATGAATTCAAACAGATAAGAAAATTATACTTCATTTTTAATACTTCTAATATCAACTTATATTTCGATGTTTATATCTTATTTTTTATTGAAATTAATTATAGAATCAAATATAGAAAATGATATAGAAATATTGTAAAATTTTTGTCATGGATGATTAGTTAAAAAATTAATTATCGTGTCCAAAATATTTTTGATTTTTTTTTTATTTATAAAAAAAATATAATAAAATTTATTTCTAACTTGCCAGAATTTCGATATATTGAATAAAAATGATCGTTGATGATATCTTCGTGATTTGTATTAACAATTCTCTTTTTGCAATATTTCATCGGGATATTTTTATCAAACTTACAGAGAATTGTACAACAATGAAAATAAAATTTCAATTAATATTTTCCAACATTTTGTTTACTAACATTGTGCCATTGGATGATTGACAACGCGTTTTTCAAGTATTTGTAATTAATGTATGTATAATATAACGTAATCAATCATTTTTATTAGTCTATGATTATGAGTGATGTAACAAAAGAATAAGAAAAAATTACAGAATATATCATGGATTCGTAAACATATGTAATATTCATTTAATTTTCCAATTAGAATGTAAGAGATTATGTAACGTGTTTGTATTATAAAATAATTAATGATACACTATGCTCGAAATATTATATAATATATACAAAACATTAAATTTTACCCTATTTTTCTTATATTTTTTTTTCCATCGCTGATCAAATATTATTTGCTAAATTGTTAGCATTATGAACACAAATTACATAAATTATTCGCAATATGAACCGTACATTAGGTGTATATCTATTCTGTAATTCATCCGTATGATCTTCAAATTCCTGTGACAAAAAAAAAGCATCGCATTAAAAGTTTATTCTACATATATACATATATTCTGTATATATTCGTCTATAGTATATTATGTTATATTACGCCATTGCCACTATCACAAAGATTGCAACGATAATAACAATTGAAATCTAAACTAAGATTTCATTATCATTATTAATAATAAGATATAGAAAACATCTTGAAATTTCATTTTTAAATTTATAAAAAAAATCATTCGTTCTCGAACAATTGAATAATTTTTTTTTTTTTTTAATTTATTATTTTTCACAAAATTATCTACGTACTATTTCTCGATATTTTTTCGAGTCTCGACCTGTTTTCACAACAGTCCAATCACGATAATAAGTGCGACCATAAGTGTGACTCTCTTCGCTCTACTATATTATTTTTAGGAAATGAATCCATATATATATATATATATATATTAAAACCATGCCATACGAAAGAATTAAAATAACGTGAGATATTCGACACGTGTGAAGTACGAATATAACGAATCATTTGTGGTTAGACCTGAAGTTATCTTTTATTTGCGAAAAGTCGTTATTACAGTTTTTATAACACGGTCAAGCGTCCACAGTTGATTTCATACTTGGAGAATAAATTTCTAAGAAATTTCAAATATATATCTTTCTTTTTATGCTTAACGCATTTGGGATATAAAAGCGATCCTAAAAGCAATGAAAATTATTAAATTTATCTGTTGCTGTGTATATGAGAAATAACACAAGCCTTTCCTTATTTCTTGCAATTCTGCAAAAAGAATTTATAATGGGAATGGAAATAAATAAAGAATAATGGAAATTTCTTGGTCTTCGTCGAGATGTGTTTGGTGACGAATAAATTGGTTTTTATCTTATTCCATTATCCACGTGTTAGTCGTTTCGAAAGCTCTGAGTTTCTGAAATCTATCGTATTCGATGTCGAAACGAATGAAAATTAGCGATAAAAGTAAAGACGGCCAGTTAATCAGTGAAGTATCTCGTATATTCGAACGAATATTCGATCTTTTTGCAATCGAATATATAACAAGTATAGATCTACGAATAATATATATCGCGTTCAAACGAAAAACTATTATCATATGTAATAACTATTCATTGATTAGAAAAAGAAAAAAAATGAAGATTTCAAATTATATTGTATATTTATAACAGATTGAATGTAAACTTCAATATCTATTTAATTTTAAGATAAAATATCGTCGGTGATTTCTATCCCTGTTTACAAAAAATATCACGCCTCTCGAAATTATCGGTACAAGCTCGGTTTGTTGATAGCGTAATTTATCGCGGAGCAAGATTTACGTTATTAGCGGATAAAGTTATAATTTCGAACGGAAAAGAATTTTCTTTCTGTGTGCGATGAGATGTCGAGAAGCCCTTTTATCGCGTCGAGTCACTGGCGCGATGCAAAATTGCTTAAAGATCTAGTTAAAAAAGTAGCTTTGCCCAGTCAAACGTTTATCAGACGTTAGGCAAGCGATATACATAATAAATATGGATATTAAGAAATTAGAAAATATTATAAAACATTAGCGAGTGGAACGAAATCGATAAATCAACCTATTTGCAGAAATTGTTGCCAAAGTACTCTCGGCACCGAATGTTACAAAATTCGTTTCTTTTCTTAATTAATTTAACGTACCAAGAAATACTGTTCTTTACTCTTCTGTGCATCGAACTATTATTACATTTTTTTTTTTGATAGAAATAAAAAAAATATTTTTAATTTCTAATATCTATTTTTCTTGTGTTCTTGTTATTTCTTCGTAATTGATCATTCAATCGGAATGTTTGAATTTTTCGAGAAAAAAAAATGCATATGTAAACGCCGATATCGCGAATGCGATAGGATCGATCAAATTAATTCAGATTCGTTTGTACGTGCATAACTTATTCCCATCGCTACTATGATTCATTGAATGCTATTTTTTACCCGTGTTTGTTGCTTGGTTTTCCCCAGGTGTGAGTGTCGAAAAGGCCCTTGAATGTGAGAAAGGCCAAGGACCTTTGAAAGACATGGTTGATGCTTTTTTACGGTGTTGCTTCGTCGCCTGTCGATTTCGCTATGACTTTTTAACATTCACAACGATCGACCGCAACAAAGGAAATAGAATAGATTCTTGCAAATTGCATGGTTAAACACTCGTGTTTCTACATTCTCTTCTATACTCGCGTTCATGGTCAAAAGTCATTCACTTTTTCATCTCTTTTATTTTTTTTTTTTTTTTTTTTTTTGCTCATGTTATTAACACGAGATCTAAAGAAAGATAATTATACTGACAACAGTGAAACGTGTACTTAGAGAGTAACACGTGAGAATACCGGTTTACGGAATAAGGAAATGTAATCGGCATAAATGTCGATCGATACTTCGCATCAATTATAATGTGCCAATGTTTACATTACTGATGTTATTTCCGTAAAACACATTCCGTTCCGAAGGTACGATGTGAATACGTATATAAGTCGATTCGATAGCAGTCTTCCTATTTGCTGGCAGTCTGCCAACGATCAACCAAAGATTCCACGTGTATTTGTACTGGAGACTAGATAAGGCAAATCGATCTATGAAACACACACCGACGATCCTTTTCTAGTTTTCGCATTTCTTCATCGATCGCTAGAAACGAGCCGTTTCTCTTTCTCTCTCTTTCTCATTTTCTTCTCTCTTTCGTTTCGATAAAAACATCGTGCAGATTACTTTCCAGTTTAATATTTATACGAAAAGATGATTCGATGCGAGCTCTTGGAAATTCGTTAGTTTATTACGTGTTTTTTATTTCGTGTTTTAAATATAGAAGAATTCTGTAAAAAGTAAAATTGCTTCTATTCGTAACGAGTTATATTATATTTGTAAAGAAAGTATTTTAGAGAAATGCTTTTTTATAAGTTACTATAGAAGCGGGTTTCTATCTTAGCTTTCCTTTTTTTTTTTTTTTTTTTTTTTTTTTTTTCATAATTTTCTCTTTTTATTGTTTCTTTCCTTTTTTGTTTCAACAGGAATACTATGCAGGGAATACTCGAGGTTAATATTTAATGCAAAGATGACACGATGCTTATACAACATCTCCGGAGACTGGTTAGTTAGCTATGAAATTTTAAACGTGAAACTCGTAAGAATTTGAAGGTATGTTTCAAATTTAATAAACGAGGAATTTTTTGTTTTAAATTTAAACGATATAGACGAATGGTTTTCCACGAAGATTTATCCTTTTGATTTTAAAAAATTGATTTTATAAAATAATTTGAAACGAGAATAAAGATATATCGTTGAAATATACGTCTTATATACCGCGGTATCCAGAAGTTATTTTCATTTTTACGATATATGTGGATGTATGTTCGAATAAATCCCTAAAAAATTACACGAACGTAAAAATATTTTCAAATGGACAATCTTTGTCATAAATGTATATTTTATATGTTGCGAATGCAAAAAAAGTATAATAAATTAACGAAACGTAATGAAAAGACATTACACCACTACATTACTAATGATGACCAGTGGTGGTGCGCGTGATTTCGTTATAATCTAAGGAAACGATTACTTTGCACCATTCGTTTAACATTGAATCATTCGATTAAAAACAAAGATTAAAAAAAAGAAACAAAGAGAAAAAAACACGTTTATGTTCCGAGAAATTGATGTATTTAAGGAATTAATAGCATAAAAAAGAATGATTACGATGAATCGTACGTACGATTCACTTGTCAAACTTCGTACTGTCTCGGAATATATATTGTGACGAGGCATCCATCCTTCCAGTCACTGTCCCCTCTAGTTCCACTCTTCGCGCATCGCGCATTGCGCAACACAGATGCGCAAAAACAACTGGTCACTGGATATTTCAAATATATTCGATCAAATCGATCGTATCTCTAAAACGAGTAATTCGAACGAAACGTTTTATTTTATTCGATATTTTTCGCGAGAATGTCGATGCTACAAATCGATCCGGAATGAAATTGTTAAATGTTCGAGATAAAATCGATTCGATTTGACACGAGATCGCATAAGGTTAAACAAAATTGCGTAATATTTGTGAAAATATTGTTACACCAAGATATAGAAGCGAATTTGAAAATGTTTATTCGATCTAAATTTACGTATCTTTTTTATTCGAAACCTTCGAAGTCGACGCACGCTTACGAAATCGTACTATTTAGGAGGGAAATTTAAATATTTAGCGAACGTCAGAAAGCTCGATTCCAGCGATAGAACCGATACTGGTTTTCGTTTGGCAACGTCCGAGAGGATTGTTTTGATTGTTGAACAGTCACGTTTATATTATACGTACCAGTGAAACGAAGTTAAAACGATTTCTGTTCACGGTGATTAAAATCACCGTGAAAATCGATTAAAACCGCGATTACACGAGCATTCTATATAACGGGCCTTGATATTGTCGAGCTTAACTTTGCAATGTGAGCAATGTGAACGAATACGTCGTACGAATTTTAACGTATATGTAAATGCAACGATAATTCCGAAAGTGCACAGGTCGTTGTTTTACGATATTTTTATGGATCCGGATTCTCTACCATCGCGTGTCGTTTTCCATTGAATCGAATCTTTTTTTTTTTATTATTATTATTAAAAAATTACCAAGTTTAATAGCAAGGAATAAATCTGTGACAAATTATAAAGATTATAAAAGTATGAAATGCTTTCGTTCGAGGAAACATATCGCGATGCGCGTTACTATTATACGTAATTGTTTTGCATTAACGCATTAACGCGAGCAAAATGATAAGAGGCCTCGTAAGACCACGTAAAACTCGATCTTTTTCCTATCATCGTATCTAAAAGAGAGAGTTATGGCTTGTCCCAGTTTGTAGAATCACCTTGTGTGCGTATTTTTATATCGTTTAGTGAAAATATGCAGTGCTATATTTGAAATACAACCTTGTGGTATTAAATACCTATATTCTTTGCATAAGATAATCGAACATTTCGTTCAACCGAAATAAATAGGATCGACGAATTGTATATTTGAAAATTATTATTTATCACAGAAAAACTTATTTTTATTTTAACTCGATTATATTCGAATGATATTTCGTTTATTGTCAATTGTTTAAAAAAAATAAAAAAAAAAATCAATTAAAATCAATTTCGTGGTAATTATTACGAGAGAAAGTCCGATAAATAATCTTCGGTAATTGATATATATGTACATATATACGTAATACGATATTGTGCAATTTTTATAATTAGTATCAATTTGTATGAATTTAATCTGAATATTTGCGACACACATTTCGGATATAATTTTATCTAATCGAAATATGTTTTTATACACGCGAGATATATCATAAATTTTTATATTACTCCGCGTATCTTTTAACAATTTTTAACGACATTCTATCGTCGTCGATCATTCTGGACATTAATATCATTTATACATTAGCATTAATTATTCATTATTCAACTATTCTAATCAGAAATAAAAAGAAAATAAATAATGGGGGGAATATAGAAAGAATTATTCGAGTATAATAAATTGTTATAAATTTTCCATAATCGTTTCATTTTTGCAGCGTGCAAAATGAGACTGCGTTCCTCGAAAACCCATTGTAAACCGAAAGAAGATTTCGTGGAAGTGCGAAGCTCGAATCGTTTCATCGTCGACTCGCCGCAAATGGATCACACGGCTGCCGAGTGAGAGGAATATGGAGAGATTATTGGTTAGATTATATTAATTAAAAAAAAAAAAAAAAAAAAAAAAAAAAAAAAAAAAAAAAAAAAAAAAAAACTAATAAAAAGAGAGAGAAACAAGATATTATAAAATTTTAAACGAGCGAGAGCACTCGATTGCTCTCTCGATTATAAGAACGCCCGCGTTATACGTTACGTGTCTGTCACACACGTCCCGTATTCGTGCACACATGCACAGAATAGATATTCTGAAACCGACGAAACGGTCTCTCTGCGCTATATAGCGGAAGAAGAGCAGAAGCGTGTCCGCGTTAATCGAGGAAATTGATCCCGGAAGTGAACGACCTCGTCCGCGTATCTCCGATTTATTCTTCCATCTCGTTTCCTATCCCCTTTAACAAGGAAGAAAGTTTTAAGGGACCGAGCGAAGCGGTGATATCAAGCAAGCAAGATTTATGGCGTTTCTCTAACCGCCAAATTGCCGCGTTCCACCGCTATATTCAAAAAAACTTTTTTCCAACCGTTTGTTTCCGAATACACGCACGTATACACTTGTGATACGATTTGAAACGAAAAAGTTAGGAAGATTCGAGCGAGTTTTAAAATCGTAAAATTTGTTTCCTCGCGATAGACCCTGTGGTTTTTCGACGATGAGAATAATAATAATAATAACCGAATTCTTTAACCGCACAACGACACGCAAACGATATATACACGAAATATTCCGTTGGAAAGCGTTTCCCGACGAGTGTTTCACGTATAATCGAGTAACGAGCATCAGTTAACCGCAATAAATTCATTCCCTCGAGTGAGCAATACAGATTATCCACTTAGATTATTTTCTTGCCGTGTTTGCCGCAAAAGGCAAAGCGGTCGTTTCAATTGATCATTCGGTCGATCGTTCGAATTCCGTCCTATAATCGCTCCTCTTCTACCGATTATCCCTCGGCAAACATCCAATCTGAAGAGCTGTTCTCGCCTTTCTTCTCTCTCTCTCTCTCTCTCTCTCTCTCTCTCTCTCTCTCTCTTTCCATTCTTCTTGAAAATCAAATCAAATATTTGTCGCGTGTTATCGGAATTAACCCAAGCTGAATGAATAAAGCAACAAGCCAGATGCATTCTGTGCGTTATAAATTAGAATAGATACGCGTAGCGGTGCTATATAGATTATCGACATTTCGATAACCAGACACTATCGATACACATATCGGTCCACATGTCAATACAGATTTAATCGATGTTTTGCACCGGTGGTCCTCGACGAATCGATTATCCGACATTAATTTTAACTCTACACACTGCTATGCAATGCGAAAAGAGAGCGTATACAAACAGATTTATCTCGTAACGTTCGCACACTCGTTCGAAAACTTGAACAGCGTGCATTCGCGAGCGGAGATAGATATTATCGTTGATAATACCATTCGCGTTATTGTACCTTATCTCTCCCGTCAAGAGAGGAACACACATTGGAAAATTTACAATTTCGATTTTATACGCGATTGCATACGTGTTTGCAAGAATTTAAACAACTCGTAACTCTCCTCGTAAAGGTTAACGATCCAACGATTCGTTCGTACGTTTTTTGTCTACGCGCAAAACGCTCTTTCTCTCTCTCTCACTCACTCTCTCTATCTTGTATCCCGTTCCTCCATTTCTTCTCTCACTTTAATAGGACGGGAATATCCTCGAGGGTGCAATGATGCGAAAACATCGGTTTCCCCTCTCCCCCAAGCTTTTCACGATAATATCACTTCAAGGCTCTCTCTTTCACCACCATTTATCAACTAATAATATTAGCAAATCGACCAGTTACGAGATTATCGACGTCGTCTTTTCTGTCTCGATTTCTATCGATGTATTTTAGTTGGATACGTTTTATCGTTATATGTTCGTTTCTTTTTCTTCGATGAAAATATATCGCGTATATTTCTCCCGGCCTATTCATACGTGTTGGTATTTGTTGAACGAGAACGATGGCACGGATGAGTTGCGTTTACGTACGCGGGACATCGATGTGCCGGATACGAGGATCTTGTTACCGAAGAATGGACTAATGGACAGGTTCGTTTGCTATCGTATACTCATCCATCGTGGCCGAGCCTGCAAATAAGTTTGTCCAGCAATGGATTCCTTCGCTTCGAGAAGTTTGCCTCGATCGTTCTTTCATTGACAGAATCGTTCACCCGATCTTTTCTTCTCCTCTCGTTTTTGTTTCTTAAGCGTTTATTTCAAATAACATTTTAATCTCTCAAACGATATTTTGAGCTTTTCACTTCTCGTGAAAATGTATACACTATACCCGATATTATTCGATCGTATTCGTATCTGTACGTAAATGTATAAAATATAACGATAAAAAATTATCGATGGAAATTCATACTGCTATCGCGTTTTGGTGCGATACTTTAATGTAACGGCGAGAAAAAACGGCCGTTCGTATCCATTTACAAAACGCGAAGGGAAACGTATAACGTAATACATGGTTGCCAAATTAACGGACTCGTCGTCGAGGTCATTCGAGAACTTTCGAGATAAAGATCGAGTATAGAAGAAATTCCAAATATAATATGGATCGCGTAGCATCGATTATTTCTTTTCAATTTAGTAAATTTTAATTTTTTTTTTTTTTTTCATACAACAAAAAAGGAATTGTAAGCGCGCGAAAACTTATCGTTAGTTAGATACGTATTTGTCTTGTGACTAACAAGACACACGTATTTCACTTAAGTTATCGGATTAGCTGGCATAACGAATCTATAACCGTTAAAATGGATTTGTCTTCTATCGCTTCTTGTTACGCGGAACGGATATTGCCTATACGAAAATTGATGGTCTATTTTTGCGGTGTGTATGTATCGTGGAAGAATTCTTTTACCGTTTTTCAACAAACAACTTCTAGCTTTGAAACAAGGTAGAATGGAATGCCGGAGCGTTACAAATTTACCGAGAACAATCCGACTCGGTTTCTCTCTTTCGATTTCTCGACATACACTCCTCGCGCGCTTTCTCTTTAGAATTCGAAACACAAAACGTTTGAAATAATAGATTTAAGAAATAAGTTTTTGATCAGTTGTTTAAATAGAAAAAAACCATTTTTTTTCCCTCGATCGATTTTGATTTAATTATTATCGGCTTTCGTAGGGTGTGTGCGATCCAATATCGGCATTATGTTATACCAACGACAATGAACAATCGCAAATCCGCGTATCGTAATCGGATAGTTAACTAACCATCGTTGGTATCGTTTCCTCTCCGGTCAAAGCGAGTTAGCCGAGAATTGTTTCGATCCCAAGTGTATGTATAGGGTGTCCCGCCCAAGTTAAAAAAATGCCACGCTACACGTCTCTATCGTTATTCCATGCTCGAATTATCCGAATAGACGCGGGTCTTTTTTTACCGACGATTTTTTGCTAACGATGTTTTACCCAATTATTCGACCATGCTTCGTAAACATTTACTCGTTAAGTAATTTTCCTTTTGAAAACTTACCGAGAATTCGCATGAACGTTAACGGCGAATGTGTGCCAAAAGTGCAATTCTCTCGGTAGGTCGTCTTGTTTTCACGCTCAAGGTTAACTCAAAGTCACCTTATTATAGTCGTTAATATATATTATAGTCGATCGTAAATCGATTTTTTTTTTTCCTTTCTTTCTTAACTATACGATGCAATATCGAGAAAAATTTCAAGATCTCGAGCAAAAGAAAATTTCGATGCAACAAAATTCGCGTGAAACGTTTATATATAACGGTTGCTGGAATACTCACAAAAAAAATATAGACGTTTTCGCGGAATATTGACATATTCGCTCGAAAGTTTAGCGAATAATAATAACAAGGATAATTTATACTCGGTAAAGTGGAAAGATATCATCTTTCATCGCTCGGTGGTAATCGATTCCTCCAATAGAAACGCGGACTAAACGCGTTAAGCACGCTTGAACGAGAAACTCTATCAAACCGCTGTATCCAGTGTACGAAGTTATCCAATAAGTGCGCGTTTCTTTCGTTACGAATTAATCATCGTTTAACATTTATACGCGATAAAATTTCAAACGATTTTACAGGGATTTAATAAAAGATATTCGTGATGAAAAGAGAAAAGAAGAAGGAAAAAGTGTCGTAAATACGACGAAGGAATAGCCTGAGGAAGGAGGAAAATCGCGTGTACCAGGTCGAATAATGGTGCATTAAGAGCAATTAGATCTGCAGTTGCGATTATAACAAAGCAGTTTCGATTTTATATAATGCACGGCTGTTTTTTTTTTTTTAAAAAAAATAACTTTTCGCTCGAAAAATTTACATTTTTTTCGAATTTTCTTTCTAAAAAGAAAAAAAAGAAAAAACGCGACAGAATTATCGTTTAATACGACAGATCGCGTTTATATCGACGTTTTAATCCACCGACGAAGAGTGGAGGGAAAAAAGCCGACTTTCTTCGAGAAACGAAAATATCTCACTTACTGCGTGCGATTTTAATATCGTTTCGGAGAAATATTCGATTATAACGCTTGTAAGGTATCGTGATAATCGGTACACGAAAGGATGCGAGGTTTCGCGTCCATTCGCAACTTCGTGCTCGCCATATTCCGATACCGCCATTTCGAAGAAAGATCATTTTTGAAATAACATTCACTTTAAAAAAATCGTTTAGACCCGGACCTTGAACCATACCGTGGTTTCCCCTTATTTCGATCATCCTTAAATAATTATTTTTCTCCGTAGTATTTATACGATCGAATTAATTATATATACGACGATAAATTATATATATATATATATATGTATATATATATATATGTATATAATTATGTAACCGTTACATTCGCGTACTTCTTTCTGTTGCAGTGTGAGAAGCGTAATGCACAAATATCTGGAAAAGAAGAAGGAAGTTAACTTCGATAAAATATTCAATCAAATGTTTGGTGAGCAATTTTCAAGTATACTTTGTTGTTAACTGACTCGGTGATCCTGGAATTATCGATTATTCGTGCAAGGGCGCAAACGTATACCGGATACGATTTCTTCGAGAAACCACACATTCTCGATATCGTTTCGAATTTAATCCAATTCAACTCGTCCGTACGGAGAGATCTGAACTGAGTTATAGATTATAGGTAATACCGAAATTCCTTCGAAATCGTTGAGATTCGATTCGCGAATTTTCGTCCGAGTAATTTGTAATTAATTTCTTAGAATTTGACAGAATGTTAACGGAAAGATTATCACTAAGACACGTGGATAGGAATGATGTCTCTGTCCATTTCTATCAAAATATTTTAATTATTCCAGGGAAAAATTCCAAGAAAATTATTTAATTCGATTATTCGAATTAGGGAGAATTAAGGAAAGTTAAGGTCGACATCGATCGATATTTCGAAGAGAATAACAGAGAAGAGGATAAATACGTAATATTCTTTTACCTTTTGGATTTTTCGAAATCATGATTTTTTTTCGTAATTCGAGAATTCGACTTCCATTCCGGGCGTTTGAATTATTGTTGCATGAAAGAAAAAAAGAGAGGGGGGGGGGGGGAATCAATGCTTGCGATGAACTTTTTGTTTTCGCATTGCGCACAGATCATTTCTCCGTTCCTCTAAGTATAGTTTGGTCTGATAATATCTCCGCTTTTTACGCGTAATTATAGCCTGCCGGCAAAGAGAATTGAAAATCAATTTTTGCAATGCTCATTGAACTGTGCACCGATTGATCGACAAAACGCATTTCTTCCCATTTCATTCGGATAACGAGCCCCGCTTAGACGAGAATCGAAATGAAATTTTTAGAACGATCCGATTTTCGCAGTTGGCCTTAATTATCGCGATCAAAGCCACGGATATATGGTATATAAACCAGATACGAATTTTTCTCATCGATCCAATTCGAATTTCGACGCGTCATCCGTCGTTTCATCACTCTTAAGGATCGAACAACAGCTTTTTGATTTTGATTTTTAATCTTCTTCTCTTCGTTGTCAACTTGAAGCGGTTCGATCTTAATTTCGAGAGAAAATTATCGATTTTGACGGTTGGATTAAAATAAGATTCGTTTAAATGTAACGTTTAATGGAAAAGAAAGAAGAAGACATTTCATTTAATAAACGTCTTTATCGTTTGACGAACTAATAAATTTTTTTCTTTTTGCGTCGTTTAAAGTTAAGGTAATAATAATAAATATTTTATTATAAACGTTTGATAGAAAAAAGATATTTCGAAATGATGGGAAAAAATTATTTAACGTTAATTTAAAATTCGTGCAATTTTTCGAAATCGAGTTTTTATTGTCCGATTTAAAATTTGAAAAAAGATTGAAAAAAGAATTCGTGGAATTTGTGAATTTCCGTCGAATCAGGCGGAAGTTGTGGCGAATGAGCGTGTGTTGACGTTTCCATATGTGTATATACGTATATAGATCGAATGACGTTTTGCTTCTTAATTACACTTTGTTTCTTTCTTTCTTAAAGTGGCACTGTGGACGAGAACTTTTTCAACTTCTGCTACAATTTTCCGCCTCTAATTAGCGTTTGTCGGCCGGATAATTATATAACTTAACAAGGTTTAGATAATTTGTGTCATTTGTCGATATCGTAACACGAAAGCGATCAATTATATTCTTACATTACTGATACAATTCTAATTTTACTTAATTCAAACATCGTGTTATCCCAATTATTATTATTTCATAATAACACGTCGTCGACGAATGATTTCGAGGTTAAAAAAAGAAAAATCGAAGAATCAAACCGACATTCGTATTTTTTTAGTTCATTAACGTTGTAATTTATAAGTAGGTGAATTAAAATAGGGCGGCGATTCACTTATTAAGCTTGTCCCGGATAAAGCAGTTTCGACCCCTTCTTTACCGACATCCGTTGCTTAAGATGAAACTCGTGGCACGCGAAATTTTATTTTTCTGTACGTGAATAAGGGATAAAGAAGTTTTAGAATCGTTTAAGACGAGCGAAAATCGGTGAAAATGAAGGATCGAAGCGTGCGTCGTTTTCCTTTTTTTTTTTTTTTTTTTTTTTTTTTTTTTTTTTTTTTTTTTTTTTTTTTTTTCCCCTCCTCTTTTACGTTTCGTGTGATTGCAGGTTACCTCTTATTCAAAGACTACTGCGAGAATGTGGCGGAGGAGCCGATTCCGCAACTTAGGTTTTACGAAGAGGTTCGTGTTAGCCCGCACACACACACACTATTTAAGTTCCAGTAGCGTGGTGGCACGCACCTCGCCATCCAACTCCATAAGGAATTTCTCATTTATGCATTGTAGATCAAGGCGTACGAGAAACTCGAATGCCCGGAAGAGAGGAGAAAACTTGCCAAAGAGATCTACGACAATTTCATCATGAAGGAGCTGCTGGCACACTCCCATGTGAGTATAAAAACATCTGCTTCGTTGCCTCTCGTCGCGGCTTCCTCCTTTCTCCGGTTTCTCTTCCAAATTATTTGATTATCCGATAATCGCAGTTCGATCGAGTTTGCCTTCGAACGGATTACAATTTCACGGAGGGAAGATCCTTTTATCGGGTAATACTTATAAACGCGTAGAATTTTATTTCTACTATATGGATACGTGAATCGAGTGAAAATCAATCGATATAGCGTTGTATACGCGTAAATGTAAGCGTACACGTGTAACGATTGTATAAAAATAATCACGTACAGAATATTTCTTCATACTTGAAAAATATGAAATATTTCTTTAAGAATTTGTCAACGAATCGGCAGAAGAATTAGCAATTACTTTTCTAAATGTGGAATATCACCTTGAAACGCCCGTGATCTTTTCAAACTCGTGCGCGCACGTGTGTGTTTGTGTATAAAAAACTGTTGATATAAAAAAGAGAAATATAAAGGAAGAAGAAGAAGAGAAGAAAGAAGAAGAAGAAGAAGAAGAAAAAGTGACGCTTTTTATCTTTGAACCGGTGAAAGAGGAAAGGAAAATCGCTTTCCGAAACGATGAAAAAGAAAACCGCGCGTAAAAGCAGGAAGCGTTTTTCTCGTTTCCTTAGGTCGGCTCGCATGAATGTTTGAACGAGAATTCCGAATAGGTCTTTTCATGGCGCAGCAGGGCTTCTAATCTCTGGCCCTCGATGTCTTCGGAAGAGAAACTATTTCCGTGCCTTTTTTCACGCTACTTTTCCCCCCGTTGCTTTGCCCCTAATTTTAACCTCGCCTTTAATCGTGCTTACAATTTTTCCCTTCGACACCCCTTCGACACCATCTTCTTTGTTAACGCGAGTTTTCTATTGACACGGTCAATTTGCCAACGACAAATGTGCAACAGCGTGACAAAAATTTCCAACCTTCCATCGCCCGAAATCTCTCTATGTATATATATATATATACACACATACTTACCGACCGATATACCAATGGAAATAATTGGTTACTCGGTTTAAGAATGCTTGTCTTTTATTAGTACTTTTATTAAGACGACTAGTCTACTCAAACTTTTTGCGCAAAAATTTTGATTCGTATAACAACATTGAATTTATCAATGTCAATATTGTTGTAATTAAACGTTGTATTCAAATTTTTTTTATATTTTTTTTTTATCGCTGTCATGAAATTTGAAAAATGATTTATTTATTATGATTAACGATCATCTTTAAAAGATTTTAATTCGAGTGCGCGTGGAAATTTTATCGCAGTTTCAATTATGAAAGCGATAAAACGATATTTCGGATGAAATACTTATTTCTTCATCGCGACTCGAGCATTGTTTACGTAACATTAACGAAGTAGTAAAATTTCATTTATCCAAACTCTAATCGCTCGATTAAAAAAAAAAAAAAAAAAAAAAGAAGCAGCACGGTTTCATTAAAAAGAATAAAAATAAAACGATAAATAAACATGTCGCGTGATTCTTTTCTATCTATTCGAGAATTACGGCAAGATCCCAATTGCGTAAACCATCTTTTATCACGAACGAATAATCGCTCGAATATTAATATTAATATTCGTCCACGTATCAGTTAATAATATTTGGATTTTCGATATTTCTATTATTATATAAATCCGTGAATTTCCTCCGTTTTATGTTTTTCAAAATTGATTTCAACAATTGTAATTGTTATATATGTATCGGCAATAAGAAATTCTTTATCGACCGTTGATCAAAGTTCGAAGTTCAAAATGTTGATAAATCGTTGAACGAGTTCCGGATTCTGAGATTAACCTCCAAATAATGTGTATCGTATTTTAATCACGAAGAAAATTCTATTCACGACTTTTCAAATCTACGATGACGCTGATTAAAAATAACACGTTGTTTATTCACAAACGTGATCTTATCCACTCGTTCAAATTGAACGTAAATAAAATTGTCCAAATAAATTGTTCCAAATCTTTTTTAAAAAAAAGTGATGAACGGCTTTGAGCAGCATTGTCGTAGATCGCCGCACACGTTCGTTGATCATGCGTATCGCGTATAGAAGAATATCTCTGAAAAAGATAATCTTTTCGAGAATATATAAAAATTATTAAGATGTTTAATCACGTTGTTTAATTACGTGCATTTATCATCATATTAGATGGAAATTAAAAAGTTAAATAATTGTGAAATTACTCACGTCGTATCGAAATTTCGTATCGAATTTTGTCTCTTCATCATCTTACGTAAGGGAGATTATCTTTTTCAGGGATGTTTTTTTTTGTACAACGAAGACAGTGCCGATGTTATCGTTTTAATCAGTAGGAAATACGTTTTTGATTTCAGGAATACTCGTCGGAAGCGGTGTCCCACGTTCATAAATACCTTATGAAAAACGAGGTTCCCGTTAATTTGTTCGAGGTTGGTCCTTTCCTAATCTTTTCTTAATCGAATCCCAACGATATTAATAAGAAATAATAACGCGAGACGCAATTTTTTTTCGTTCTGTTTTAAACCGGATGCTCACTTTACAGCCGTATATCGAGGAGATTTTTAATCACTTGAGAGCGGAACCGTTCAAAAAGTTTCTCGAGAGGTATGTTGTGGACGAAATGAAAGAGAACCCAATGTCCAGGTGCCTCCTCCCAGCCTCTTACTCAGGTTTTCTTTTTTTGAAATATTGCTAAGAAATGCCGTTTTATATTTTTTCAGCGAGAAGTACACGCGATTTTGCCAATGGAAAAACTTAGAATTGAACATGCAGGTACGATTAAAAATTGTTTTTGTAACGCAAATTATTCCCTAGTCAAAGATTACGTACAAATGTTCTCTGATGATACGATCGCGGCATTTATCTTTACCGTACAAATTTACATGAAAATAAACACGTTTTTATAATATTAATTTCGCAGAAAATATTTTGATTTCGAAAAAAATTTTGAAAAAAAAAAATATATATATATATACACGTTATCGAATTTTCGAAAAAAAAATTACATGATGTAACGATGTTAAAAAAATGCGTGGAAATATTCGTTGAACGAAACCCTGTTTCAGCTGACAATGAACGACTTCAGTGTACATCGAATAATAGGAAGAGGCGGATTTGGAGAAGTTTACGGGTGTCGAAAAGCAGACACGGGAAAAATGTACGCGATGAAATGCCTTGACAAGAAACGAATAAAAATGAAGCAAGGCGAAACTTTAGCGCTCAACGAAAGGATAATGCTTTCGGCAGTCAGTACCGGAGTAAGCTTTAACACAACGATGTTAATAACGTCTTAAAAATACGATTTTAATCTTTAAAAAAAAAATCTAGTATATATATATAACTAGCGTATAAATAATATAACTTTTCACTTTATATTTCCATTCTTTCTTGATTAACGTTAAAAGAAAAGAAAGGAATATAATTGAACGTTTATTGCAGGTCGATTGTCCATTTATAGTATGCATGACGTACGCCTTCCAAACGCCGGACAAATTGTGTTTCATTCTGGATCTGATGAACGGTGGCGATCTTCATTACCATCTAAGCCAGCACGGAGTGTTCAACGAACGAGAGATGAAGTTTTACGCGGCAGAAGTGATATTGGGATTGGAACACATGCACCGCAGATATATCGTTTACCGAGACCTGAAACCGGCCAATATCCTTCTGGACGAGCATGGCCACGTAAGAATATCGGATTTGGGGTTAGCTTGCGATTTCTCCAAAAAGAAACCGCATGCAAGCGTGTAAGTAATTA
Source organism: Apis laboriosa (assembly GCF_014066325.1). NCBI lineage: Eukaryota > Metazoa > Arthropoda > Insecta > Hymenoptera > Apidae > Apis > Apis laboriosa. The sequence goes on from NW_025223501.1 coordinate 6,199,447, forward strand.
GGATTAACGGTAAAAATCGTTTCTTTATCCATCGAATCTTCTATTAAAACTTTTTTTTTTTTTTTTTGAATATTTGTCGTCGTATATTTTCGTGTAAATGATGAAAAATATTTTTTCAGAGGAACGCACGGATACATGGCACCGGAAGTGCTTTCGAAAGGTGTAACCTACGATTCCAGCGCCGATTGGTTCTCGTTCGGTTGTATGCTGCATAAATTGTTGAAAGGTCATAGTCCATTCAGACAACATAAAACTAAAGACAAACATGAAATAGATCACATGACATTAACCAAGGTGCGTTATTAAGATGCTTCGCGTATTATTTCATGCATAAATTATTGCATCGCAAGTGTATTTGCAAATTTGATCAAATGATCTTCTTTTTTCGACACTCCTTTTTTTCTTTAAAGATTTAAAGAAATGCTTTTATTCTCGAAATAGTTAACGATAATGATTAATAAATTATTTCTCCTTCTCATAAAATCTCTTTTCCCATTTTTTCCCTACTCTAATACGTGAACAAAAAGATATTTGATCAAATGCTTGAAAAAAATATATCTTTAAAATTTCTCACGAGACGATAAATATTAAAATTTGGAAAAATAAATAATTTCAGAACGTAGAGCTGCCAGAAACGTTCTCACGAGAATTGCGCTCATTGCTGGAAGGTCTGCTACAGCGAGATATCAACAACAGACTTGGATGTCGAGGTGCAGGTGCGGACGAGTTAAAAGAACACCCGTTTTTCAGTGGTATCGATTGGCAACAAGTTTATCTCCAGAAATACACGCCACCGCTTATACCACCGCGCGGCGAGGTGAACGCCGCAGATGCCTTTGATATCGGCTCCTTTGACGAGGAAGACACTAAGGGTATCAAATTGACGGATGCGGATCAAGAACTGTACAAAAATTTCCCTCTAACCATCTCTGAGAGATGGCAAGCTGAGGTAGCCGAAACTGTGTTCGAGACAATCAATAACGAAGCGGATAAGGTACAAATCGTTCGATATTTATTTCATTTCTTTTCCTTTCCTTCTTTAATTCTTTCGAGAAAGAAGCAGAATGTAAACACCTCTGCGAAAAAGTTTGTTTAACGAGATAATCTTACGTACAATTTTTAAAGTTACTTTTATCATCGACATTCCTTTATTTGAATCTTATTTTTATAAATTAATTATACAATTAAATTGAACGAAAGGATTAATATTTTATTGCTTCATTCTATTCCTTTTCTTTTTCTTTTCTTTCTTTTTCTTCTTAATTTATTTTTTCTTCTTCCCCTCTTAGTTGGAAAATAAGAAAAAAGCTAAACAGAAACAGCGATTCGACGCGGATGAAAAAGGTAAGAAAATTATTATAATTTTATCGTGTAATGATATTTTTATTATATCGAAGATTATTTGTTGTAGGATCTGATTGCATTTTACACGGTTATATTAAAAAATTGGGTGGTCCTTTCGCGAGTGCGTGGCAAACGCGTTATGCAAAACTGTATCCTAATAGATTAGAATTGCATCCCGAGTCCACGACAAAGCCTGAACTTGTTTTCCTTGACCAGGTAAACGAATAAATAAATTTATATTAATTGGACTTGATTAATAGTAGAAATTATGTATTTTGTTTCAAATATCATAGAAGATAAAATATATATATAAATTAATTTTGAATAATTTAAGTTTTACAAAATTATCACAGAATGTCTTTTAGAAAAAAGGAAAATAATTCTAGTTTCAAATCTAACTTATATTTTTATTATATTTATTATTATTATTTATTATATTTATAATTGTATAGCTAATTATATATATATAATATAATTGTATATATATCTCAAACATATATTATATTTCTTCAATATATGTGTAAATAAATTTTTAGGTTGAGGAAGTTAGCGCGGATTTTCAGCACGTGAAAGGGGAACAATGTATTGTCGTCCGTATGAGAGACGCAAAAATAGTACTTACAAATCCAGTGAGTCACATATAACGATTTAATAAATCTCTTTGAAAAAGCGAGAGACAAATTAAAAAATATTTATAGTTAAATTTAAGAGAATCATTAAAAAATTCTATCTGTAAAAAATAAATTTTTTTGTAGGATGAGATCAGTTTGAAAGAATGGGCGTTGTCACTGAGATCCGCGCATAAATGTTCGATGGAAATGCTGGGCAGTATGGCAAAGAAAGCCGGTAAAATCTACGGGACTGAAAGAGACGCAGTAATTCCGGCAATGCAGCGCTCGACGAATGGCAACTAGCCCCTTGCTAATACCTGTACATCGTCATCATACTCCAGTCCCACTGCCCCCCAGCAGCAGCAGCAGCAGCAGCAACAACTTTTTTTATACTGAGAATCAACGCAGGCAGATCTAGAAGAAATTCCAACGATTGAACGACCGAGTAATTGGGAGGCGGTTTTTTTCTCCAGTCAGCATCCCGGAACCAGAAATATCCAAGTCTCGAAACAGCTCCAAAGAAAAAACTCCCTTTGAACGGCGGGTAGTGTCACGCTGTATAGAGACTTTAGGAAGTAGAGTCGTACGAAACGTTACGTCATTATATTTGTACGTTAGCTGTATGTGCAATGTGACGTAGGAACTAGCGACTGAACAATGCCCATCGACATTCACGAGCGCGAGCACGCGCGCGCGCGACAGAGCACGCGTGTTCACGTAAGAATCCACACGAGATACACATGCATGCACGCACACACACGTACATATATACACATAAAAAAAACACGAAAAATGCAACCGGTAGTGTATTATTGTAATATCAAATACGAAATACGCCCAAAATCCCGATTATACTTCTTCTACACACCCTTCTTCTATACCGCTCGTTTACTTAATTTATTTACTAATGCAGAACGATTTTATATTGTCGTTTTCGTAAATGATACACGCGCGCGAATTCATTTATTTATTGCGTTTAAGGAAATAAAAACAAAAAAGAGAAAAAAACTCGGACTACATTGTCGACAACCAATCGAAACTAGCTGTAATTAAAAAAAAAAAAAAAAAAAAAGAGAAAAAAAAAAGACGAGGAAACTGTGTATGTCGAATGCTGGATACAGACGAGTTCGCCCCGGCAATAAAATTGTACGACGAACGTGGAACTCGTCTACATTTCTTCATTCTGCTCAGTCCCATGTCCAATGTAGGAAAGTAAGTAAATTTTAAATGGATCGAACTAACTCGACATGGAATAAAAAAACATTTTTGTCTTTATTTTCTTTTTCTTTTCGAGATACTAGTACGTGACCTAATATGTAATCTTTATATATTTCCAGCTAAAATTAATTATAATAAAAAATGGACTTGAAACATTTTTAACCATGACAAACAAATATACGAACAAAATTTTAAATCGTAACAAATGTTTCTCGAAATCTGGTATGTGAAAATTCTGCAACAATGTAATAAATTTAAAAGCTAGGAAATCGTAATACGGCCAATATCAACATTATAGTCCATTATGTATTTGTGTTTACTATGAAAATGTTGTATAAATTGTTTTATGTATTTTTAGATGTGGATAATTGAATTATACCAAGTTTTATTTATACAAAAACAATTTTAAAAGTATTTTAATACTTATTATAATTTTATTTCAAAAATTCATTTAAAATTTAAATATTTGATATTAATTATTAAATATTAAATATTATGATTAAATATATGATTTAAAAATATTTTAGAATATTATTAAAGCAATAGTTTAAAAAAAATTTGATTAATGATAGTATTAAACATTATTACGATTTTTTACATAGTTTCTATAAAACTTTTCAAAGATAATTAAATGTTTTTTAATAATAATGATAATAATTACGAAAAGATATAAAAACTTAAAAATTTCATTTGTTTTTTTTTTTAATTATACCTTCTTCATTGTGTAATTTTATAATTTCATACTTTCATATTTTATAGAGACAGAACAAATCGATGTTTTCAATATTTATACATACACCGAGAAGAAGATGATTAAAAAATAATTTTGTCAGATAATAATATCTTTACGATATTATATTAAAAGTAATAATAAATTTCTTATAAAATTTAAATCAATATATATATATAAAATATAATGTACAATAACGCAAATACGCAAATTAAATAATTTTATACATACAAAATATCAAAGATAAAATAATATGGAAGACAAATTCTTTATTATCCATGAAAATATAACGTTTACTTTTTATTTTCTAAAATTGATCAATAAACTACATTTAAAAATTTTTTAAATTTATCTAAATAAATTTTTTACATTTTTATTTTTACTTCAATACAAAATATATTTATTCATGTTGGAAATATTCTTTAATATTCAATTTCTTGTACGTAACAAACGAAAATTGAATTCGTATATGAATCAAATTCAAACATGAAATATTAACATTATACATTTTTCCGATATCAAAATATGATTCAACGTTTTTAGGTATTACAGTCAAAAAAACAATTTCCCATGCCTTTATAATAAAGTGTATCAACCACAGAGGAATAAAAATATCAATATTCGCGAATAAAACGCGCGAAATAATCACATTTATAAATAAATAGTTAATATACTATATTATATAAATATAGTATATAAATGAAATATAAATGTATTTTAATACGCGTAAAAAAACGTATATTTTTAATGTTAAATTCGTACACAACTTTAAAAAATAGACAAATTGAATACGCATAATTTTAATTGCAAACAAAATATATAACTCACCTATGCTACGATAGATCTAAACGGCACAACGGTCGAAACGAAACTGACTCGTAAATTTTTCCTTCCTTATTTATACATAGGTACACATTATACACAGGTAATTCGACAGACAAGACAATGACATCTATGGATTTCAAATAAATATAATATAGAATGCTTTAAAATTTTTTCTTTAACTTTGTTGCGGAGTCGACAAAGTTTTTTATTTGTTTAAATTTATTATTTTTAAATTAATTATTTCTAAAGAATGTAATATTTATATTTCTCACATTAAAAAGATACATTTGTTTTGAAGAAAAATTTTAAAAGAGAAATAATGAGAATATATTCAATTGTTGTACTTATGGTTATGCATATATAGTATAAACAAGGAAATTAATAATAAAAAGAAGATAGAGATAATAAAAATATTGAAATCAGCGCCATCTCCAGAGTGTCGCAAATTAAACATATAAAGAAAGGATAGAAAATAATAGAAAAAGGATAGAAATAGAATAAGAATTGATTGTTAGCGCCATCTCTTGAGTCTCAAAGATATTTTTTCGAAGAATTATCTTTAAAGCTATTTAAGAGATGGCGTCAATTCTTCTTCTATCTTGCCTTTAAGAGGCAAGCATCTTTTAGATACTCGAAAGATGACACTATTCTTCTCAATTCTACTATTTTACTATTTCTACTATTTTTTATCCTTTCTTTATTTAATTTGCAGCACTCTAAAGATGGCATTGATTTTACAATTTTTTGTTTATTTTTGTTTCTCATTATTTACTCTATTTGCTCTGCAAAATTTATACACGGAAAAGGCAGTTCTAATGATTAATTTTGTTATTTGATTAAAAAATTTAAAAATTGATTAAAAATTTTAAAAATCTTAATGTTAAAAAGCTTAAATTATCATAAATATACGAATTTTTTATATAGATATATATTAATATTTACAATGTTTATAATAATATTTAGTAATATGTATAAATAAATTTAGCATTAATTAATAGCATTATATTTAAATTAAATTTAAATTAAAAAAAAAATCTTTCAAATTTTTATTATTTTCATTACATTGTAGTAAAAAATACAAATATAATTTTTAATTTACAAATTCATGAATTATTCATAGATAAGTCCTTTTAATGTAAACAATTGAAAATTTTTTATTTAACTTGTTAATTTGATTTATTTTTAATAAAATAATTTAGCAATTTGTAGATTTTTATACTTAATTTCTCTTAGTTAGTGTCTTTAACGATTGACAGAGATCTATAATTTTTAATAGATCAAAATATTAAAATAGAACGAGAATAATCAAATAAATTTAATTGTCAGAACCACTTAAGATTACAGCGATGAATAATTATGCAAACAAGTAATATTAAAGATTTCTCCGCAGTAAAGAACATTAATAATAAACTGACTGTCTTTTATTTTACACAAAATTATACCCTACCATCAATATACCGCTGGAGGCGTAACACGACAGATCAAAATTACCAGTTACGCACTTACACGCTTTGAAGAACGTATTCAAACGTACAGATGAAACAAAATAATATTTATATTAAATATTTAATGTATAATATTTGCAATCGTACATTTTTGAAAATATAAGTAATTTCTCTTTCTCCTCTTAATAAATATATCTTTTCTATCATATTCTATCTTCTTAAACGATTTTTTTTTTTTTACAGAATGATGAATATCTAGTAAATAGAAAAAGTTTAAATAGCACATTGGTTTACTTTTTAAAGAAAACTTTATTATCTGGCGTCAAGTAAAATAGCGCAATGATAAAAATTGAAACAGTGTTATCGCAATAACGCAATCTTGAAGGCAGCAAAGATAAGACAAGATATTGAATAAGAAATTCACTTTAAAACAATTGTCAACGAATTATTTTCTGTTTACACAAAATATTAATTTAAGATTTAGTCAGAATCTTAAGACACTTAAATTAAGATATCTGCTAGCTGATTACATTTTAATGATTCAATTTTGTCGAAACAACCGTGCTATTACTTCACCACTAGTGAATGATTAGATATAGTTAAAGTGGAATATATCTATGTAAATAATTGCGATTTTCTATTTATTCACAACACTTTAAAATACATCGTCGAGTGATTATTTACGAATTATTATGATAAAATTTTTTATTGAAATAAAATATCAATTTTTAAAAAATAAAAAAATAGAAAGTAGAAAAAGAAGAAAAAAATTCAATGCTGGAAATCGATGTTTACGATTAAATTTTGCATAAAGAAGTCACACGTTTACAGGAATATCCTACTGTATAATACAATGTCCCCGCCGATTGATCAGGGACACCCGATATATAAAAGCAGACCAGTCGGTTAGCGAAGCACAGTGTAGTCCGATGGGATAGGTATAACAACACAACATAACCGAATCTCTGGTCTAGTGGCGTGTAAGATCTCGACTCGACGGTAGAGAACGTGTCGAATTAAAACGACACGGCGACGTCGCAATGCTGAATTAACCGCGTCCTAAAACACAACGTAATTTCTCCTTTTCGCGATCGTTGGACAATTAACAATCGATTTCACCAATTTTTACGTGCCTGTGATGCGAAAATTCGGTTCGACCAAATTTTTAATCTAACGACAGCAAAGGTGAGTGTGGTGCATCCTTGAATCTTGTAGCTCGAAATATATAGAAATTTAACTTAACTTTTTCCCTCGCTCGAAGAGAAATCGAAATCTTTCATATTTGTAATACATTAACGTCAAATATTAAAATTAACCGTGAGAGAAAACGATTTAATAAGGTTAAGTATCTATACGTACCGTTTCGAATAAAAGAACAACTGTTTGGTATGTAACGATGTCACTGTTCTTTCACAAGCACGTGCTTCTTTTGTTCTAGATTCAATAAGTCGATAAGTTATAAATTTTTGTGCAAAGTTTAACAGAGAAGTAATTATTTCTTTGCGACATTTTTCCGTTTCATTCCGGAAAAGTACGATAAAAAATTTGAAAAATTATTCCTCTAATTATCTATTAATGAAAAATTATGAAGTAAAATGATTAATCGTAATAGGAATAAAAAAATATTCTCGCCAAGAATTTTATTTTTCTTTTATCTTTCTTTTATTTTATATAATCGAAAATTAATCTTTTCTTTTATAACTATATAAATATTTTTATCACTATTTATCTTAGATTTAATTAACATTACATCAATATTTTTTTCCGATTATATATATCTTTTTAATCTTAGAATCTTTCTAATCTTAAAATTAGAAATATCTGATAAACTATAACATTTAAAATATGAAATATTAGTAATTTTTATATATCATTTTATTAATTGATAGAGACAATCGTAAAGCATACAATCATAGCATAGGCACAAAATAATGTTTTTTAGAATCATTAAAAATGAAATCTCATTGCGCATACGTCGAACGTATTATTGTTTAATTCCAATGGAAAAAGAAAACGTCGTATCGTAGAAATGAAAGCTACAAATATAAATAAAGCTTTGATAAAATCGTTTTCTCATGAATCGTGGAAATGGCATTCTTCGAAATAGTTACGAAATAACATATTATTCGAAATGATATTTTATTTGTTTGCGAGATATATCTATACAGTGGTATATGAAGGTAAAACAATCCTTATCGAAATATGGAATAGAAATTAGCGATTCGATGATAGAAAATTCATAGATATTTGCAAAGCATGAGTATATTCAGTGGCATTATTGATATAGTAGTATATGCGAAAATATCATTCTCATCGTAACAGATAACTGTAATCGTTAAATTCTCGTAATGTCTATTCGAAGAATTAGGGACAGCACCGATGCTGTACATGTGCGACACGAGGAAACGATTTGATGCTTTGGGAAGGGAAGTCTGCTCTCGTAGGAGGGCACCGTGCCAGGAAGCCGATATTGCTATGAACGAGACCCTATGGTACACACCAGTTACACCTATTTTTATATTAGGTTAACGATTCACCGTGCATTAGATTCAACAATTCCATCTTGTTTGAGAAACACGAAAGTGGGAGTAATCTTATCTTTGATAAATAATCGTATTAACTCAAATAAATATCGATTAAATTTGAAAGAACACGAAATCTTTTTATTCGATTTGAGAGAGCAGTTTATCTCTCGCGAGTTTACCTTCATATTTTTCTCGTTATATCTCATAATACGTAATCAATTTTACATCTTTTCATGGATTATAAATAACAACTTGAAAATGCTTCTCTTCCTCATACGCTCATTTCTGTTCTATTACTATACTTTTCCTATCTATTTTTTACGTCGATGGAGATTAAGTCGTTATTGTTTTGTTATCATTTAAATAAAAATAATGTTTTAACGTTGAATATTTAATAATCGTTAATATAAGTTTTATCTTTTTTTATCGTATGTCTTATACCATCGTGGTGACCGTGAAGTTATATTATAGGAATTTTTATTATTATAAGCATATAATTATTAAATATTGACTAATAGTACGTTTCAATAATTCATTATCAATATACAGCGTTTATCTCGTTGGTGAGATCCCCTTTGACCATCATGCATTTGGCTATTCTTAATACATACATACATATATATATATATACAAATAATAAGAGGAAAAATTAAAATAATTTTGAAATGGTGTATGCAATACGCGTAACACAATATTGCAACAAAAAAGGCAAAAATTTATCATCTATCATTTCTATCATTTTCATCTAAAGCTTTTCGATATTTAATAATAAAATATTACGTATTAATAAAATTTCGTTGTGATCACGAAAATATTCTTAACTAATGCTAATTGAAATTATTTAAAAATTAAAAATTTCTTATCTTATTCGAAATAAACAAAAATATATTTATTAATGAATTTTAATATTTCATCTTCCCTTTTTTTTCAGAATAATTAGCAGGAAAAATGTGGTGTCTAGTTTTCCTTTCAATTAGCGCGGTGATGGGCGGAGAATTGGGACCAGAATTCGAGTATCCTGAAACACCGAATATAGAATATTCACCTTTACCAAAGGAAGAAGAAGCACCATCGCCTCTTCCTGGAATGCTCTATCCACGAGAAAGTGAATCGCGAGAAGTAATCCTTCAAACCTTTCTCCGTTGCGTTGTGTATCATCACAAGTCTTTTTATAAAATATTTATTTATTTATTTATTTTTTTAAATATCATATCACAATCTTAATTATTCAAACAAAACAGATAACGTACGTATGTTATATTTTAAAACATGAAAAAAAAATTCTCTTTTTCAAAATTAAATTTTATCTCACTAAATAAAGACGAATGTGAAATTGATTTGAATTTAAAAATTTTCAAAATTTATTTAATTATTAAATTAATGAATTAACTTTTCATTAAGGTGAAATCATTGGATGGTATGTGGGATTTTGTGATTTCTCCATCGGGAGATACTCTTAAGGGTTATAAAGAAGCATGGTTTGCAGATGAATTATCAAAGGTATTGTAAAATTGATCATATTAATCCCAATTATTGCTAATGAAAATGCTTAACCTAACCTCGTATTTTTTTATCGATTTGAATAATTCATAAAGCGATAATTAAAATGGCGATATTAATATTAATATAAACGCTCTCATAATTATAATCATGGAACTGATTAAAGTTTGAAGAATTGAATTGGCAATCAATCGTAGATTTTTCGATCGAATCGCGTAATTTCGCTTTACGATTCGAAATGAATTTAAAGTGTTATCACATAATATAAATGATTTCATATCCCACTTATCAAAGTTGCACAAAGATATGGAACTTGAAGTTTCGTAAATATTAATTTTCATAAAATTACGCGTTGTCAACACAAGGATTCACTAATATGGACCACTTCTCGTCTTATAGGTGGGAAAAGTGATGCAAATGCCCGTTCCCTCGTCGTATAATGACATCACAACATCCAGCGAATTGAGGGATCACTTAGGCGCTGTTTGGTATCAACGAACCTTCTTCGTGCCTTCCTCTTGGCGAGAGCAAAGGGTCTTTGTCAGATTTGGCTCCGTGCATTATCTCGCACAAGTGGTAATTATTTTATATTTAATAAACATCTTGCCTTTCCAATCATTTGTCTTTCATCGTGATTTTTTTTTACCAATTATTAATATGCATGTTCAATATATATATATATATTTTATTATATATCTGTAAAATATTGTTTAAATTTCCAAAAAAAAAATTACATCACCATTGAATTTTAAGCAGGATTTTTCGCACAGAGGTAAAGATAAAGTGATATACAATACATTATTTCCTCGAAAATTTCATCATCGAGATTGGCAATTAACACTTTCGTTTACTTTCATCATTTGTCGTCAAAATGGCATTCTTCAAAAAGTGAAGTGAATAAAATCTTTGAATTAGATTGATCAACGGGTATATCAAGAATAGAAGCAATTCACTCTCATCGTTTATGATGATGTTGAGCTAATATTAGAAAGAAGAAAATTAAGATCGTTTAAATGTTTCTCTTTACACATAAGTACTCCCTTTCACGTTATAGTGGATAAACAATGACTTTGTAACTAACCATGAAATCGGTCATCTTCCATTCGAAGCCGAGATATCTTCGTATTTGATTTACGGCGGTAAAAATCGCATAACAGTTGCAGTTGATAATACTTTGCTTCAAACAAGTGTCCCGCAAGGAAAAATTGTCGAAACTGCTGTCGATAATGGAACTATACACCAGCAAACTTACACTTTTGACTTTTTCAACTATGCTGGCATACACAGGTGAGAATATTCATTTTTTTTTCTTTTTTTTTTTTTTTTTTTTTTNNTTTTTTTTTTTTTTTTTTTACATCGAATATCGAACATTCTTATGTTCCAATTGTAATTCGTCGATTTGTTGAGGAAGTAATTAATTGTTAAGGAAGTAATGGAATTCTTATTGGAATAATTATCAGTTTCTAATAATCGAAATTGATTTAAATTTCTATAATTTAATATATAAGAATCAAATTCAATATTATTAAATTCAGGATACTCAATATGATCAATATCATTGATGACCAATTGATTTGATTGAAAAAAAATGGATTAATAATTTCATCAATTAAATACAAAATTTTTAACGATGGGAAACAAATAATTAAAAGAACAATAATTGGAATAATTGTTCAAATAATTTCAATATTATGATTTTTTAATAAAAATAAATCTATAATAATATAAATTGTTAATGTTGAAATTATAATAATAATTATTATAACTATATTGTGAAATGAAAGTAAATTATCTGCATAGAAAGAATTTGATTCTTGAAATATAAATATTATTCATGTTGAAATATTAATAAATTTGAATTTATTGATTTTATAATTGATTATAATTGATTTTTTTTTTTTAATATTCAAATTACTGGTTGATCCGTGTAAATTATTTAACAATGTTATTTAAGAAAAAAAAAAAAAAAAAAAAAAAAGAAGTCGCCTAAAACGGAATAATTTACTTACAATGAAAAGGATACGCGAATGACTTCACCAGCTTTCACGCGACCAGATATATTAGATAAGATAAAAATGCTAATGTAACCTTTTTAAATTTCAGGCCCGTTTTGTTATATACGAAACCGCGCGTCTATATTGAAGATATAAGCGTAAGGACGGGACTAATCGGTGATGTCGGTATCGTAAAGTATATAATTGAGCCAGCAGGTTTGTACGAGCATGAAATCCCTATCTGTAGAGTAAGCTTACTCGATGCCAAGGATAATTTAGCCGTGCAAGAGCCTATTTACGGATTTTCCGGCACTCTGAAAGTACCATTTCCTAATCTTTGGTGGCCTAGGGGTATGAGTTCTAATCCTGGATATCTTTACACGTTAAAAGTATGTATCATTCTATTTTCTCTTCCATTTCCTCCCACTTTTTCACAATTAAAAATAAATTTGAGAAAAAAATATATATGGTTGCTTCGGGAAAATATTTTTTTTTTTTCTTTCAAAAGAATAATCGAAATATCTATTTTCTTTTAATCTTAAGACAATCTATCTCGTGTTGATCTCCTTCAAAGGGAGATATAATATTCCAGATTCTTTTCTTTTCTACACGATGAAAACGTTAAATCTCGATCGATCATTGTGAAAATCATAATGATGTACATAATAAGTTATAATTCCAAGGTTACATTATCGGTGGTAAATGACACCAAGATGGACGTCTACAGACTTCCAATTGGTATAAGGACATTGACATGGACAAATACGAGTTTGTTACTTAACGATAAACCTGTGTACATGCGAGGGTTCGGTAAACACGAGGACTCGATATTAAGAGGACGGGGTCTGGATTTAGTCACCGTTGCCAGGGACCACGAGTTGCTTCAATGGATCGGTGCTAATGCTTACAGAACTAGTCATTATCCTTACAGCGACGAAATACTCGATTTGGCGGATCGGTAATTATTATTAATTTCATCGATCTTGATATATGTTAAAGATTGAAAATGATTAGAATGAATTTTTGAAATTTTTGATTGAAAAAGATTGAAATTACACTTGTTGACTCGATCTTCGAACCGTAACGTATCTCTTGTTTTATCTCTTTTTCAAAGGTTAGGTTTTCTCATTATCGACGAATGTCCTTCGGTGGATACCGAGAATTTTTCACCGATGCTTCTTTCCCGTCACAAAGATTCATTATCGGAGCTTATAAGGAGAGATAAGAATCGGCCTTCGGTAATCATGTGGTCAATCGCTAATGAACCGAGGACTCAACTTCCAGAAGCTGGCGAATACTTTAAACAAGTTGCTCATCATACGAAAGCGCTCGATCCTACCAGGCCAATTACCATTGCCATGGCTCGAACAGTTCAGGTTACTTGCATAAATGAATCATTTATAGGTTATATGAATTATTGCTACTTTGCTTTTTTTCACATTTCGAAGTAACAATTTATTATTTTGTCAATTATTAATAGTTAAAATCAACGATTGTATCGAAAAGTGATTATTTCCCAATTCCGATCTCCGAGCATCGATCGAAAAAAATTTTCTAATAAAAATTGTATTATTTTGTAGGAAGATAAAGCTGGTGAATATCTTGATGTAATTAGTTTTAATCGTTATAACGCTTGGTACCATAATCCAGGCCGTCTCGATTCAATAACAAATCGAGTTATAGCCGAAGCTGAAGCATGGCATAGAAAATATAACAAGCCTGTTCTTATGACCGAGTATGGAGCTGATACTATGCCTGGATTACACGAAGTAAGATATCGTGTAATTATAAGTAAATATGTATAAGTAAATATGCATAAGTAAAATATAATAAAATGAAGAACAATTAAATTTTATAATTTTATATTATAGTTTAAAATCTGCATAATCTATATAGTAAATTTATACGAGTTAAATTATACATCGAAAATGACATGTAAACTGAAATTTTAATTTATTTTTAAAATATTTTTAGTTGCCTGAATATATATGGAGCGAAGAATATCAGAAAAATGTATTATCTAGACATTTTGTAGCATTTGATCAATTGAGAAATGAGGGATTTTTTATTGGTGAATTTATTTGGAATTTTGCTGATTTTCGAACAGCTCAAAGTAAGCAACAAAAATTATAAATATCGGCAAAATAAAAATAATCGAGTATAATAATTATATTAATAATTTATATTTATAGCATATATCAGAGTAGGTGGTAATAAAAAAGGTGTATTCACAAGAGATAGACAACCAAAAATGGCGGCTTATCATCTTCGAAAAAGATATTATTCTCTTCAAAAAGAATTGGATGGTACAGAAATACCAACGGATCTCGAAGATTATATTTCTCTTCATTATTCTTTTCATTCAAGAAAGCTATAATAAAATATTTTAATATTTTGCTACTTTTGTTTCAACTATTTTTTCAAGAAAAACTTATTGTTATTTGTTTATAGATAAATATTGTAAAAAAAATTGTATGCTTTTTGTTTTTTTTTCTCTTTTAATATGCAATTTTTATTTTTATGGAAATATTGCTATTTTTAATGTCGATACTAAAATGTATATAAATTATCAATGTATTTTTATATTTATATAAATTACCTTAAATTTTTAATAAATGTTTTATAAAAAAAATTTCATCTTTATTTCGCTTGTTTTTATAACAATTTTAAAATTTTATCAATTAAATTAAAAAAATTATATTATAATTTATAAATAAAATGAAAAAAAGATAAATATTTCATTATATATGTGTCATTACATATTTATATAAATACATTTATTGTATAATTTATGTATATATAATAACATTTAATCTAATATAACATAGATCTATGTACATTAACGTGATTCATCGTCACTAATTTGAGGTTCAACAACTTTTAAACATGCATCTGCCATTTCTACGAATATTGGTTCAGTCATAGCTAAAGCAATGGCTTTTGTTGGATTCTTGTCAATTAAAATACCACGCATTATATTTCGAACATGTGGATTTTTTAAGCATTCTATTAATTCTTTACTATGACGCAACTGTTTCAATTTTTCAACCGAAACTGTATCCTCTGTTGGAAATTCATATTCATTCTCGCTATCTTTTATATCTTCTGTAACTTTATTTTCCTGAATCTGGAACGGTTGACAATTATTTTCTTTATGCTTCTTACAGCAACCTACGGAACAACTAATACACATAATAATAATTAATACAATAATTAATAAAATTATATTTCATTATTTTTCTATTTTTATAGTATCTTAATGCTTAATTAAAAGAATTTCTTATAATATTATATTATTATAATTATATATTTATATTATAATATAATTATAACATAAATATATTGCATGAGTAAAATGATTTGAAAAAACATTAAAATGGAATAAATAAAATAAATAATTAAAAAATAAAATAATATTTATAACAGATTATTGTTTATGTATCATATGAATAAATTGTACTATATTGTGTTTTTAAATTATGCAATATTTAGTTATATATTTGTTATTGATAAAAATTATTTAATTTCAATAACGACATTTCAATATATTTATTCATATTGTTAAAACTTATTATATGTCAAAATTTATAACTTAAATCTTAAATGTGATAATTATAAAAATAACCTCTAAAAATAGATACTTACTACGGTTCTTTACACACAGGACACTTATATAAACATTCTGTTTTTTCACATATGCAACAAACTTTTGCCATAATAATCCAACGTTATGAATAATTATTTCAATAAGTAAAATTAATTTTTTATTGCTGATTTTATATAATTCTTATTCTTATTCTATATTGTTTATATTTGATCACATAACTTTTGGTTATGTTTGATCACACGATTTATCCTTAGGGAAAAGCGTGTGTTATTTTGAATAAAAAATATTATAAAACAGTAAACGACAATTAGATATGTGCATTATAAATATCAATCTTTTTCAATTTTCATCAGCGAAATATTTTTCTCTGCGAATTTTGTTATAAAGATTAATGTAAAATATTTATTATTATCGTATATCTTATTTAATGATAATTTTTCTTATAAATTGTTAAAAAATTGTTTCAATTTAAATTGATATTAATCTGAAATATATATTTTATTAAAATAAGATATAATATTGAATAAAATTAAGATTTAAAAAAAGCACTTATTTATTATTAATTTATTTAAAAGAAATTTAATTGTAATTGTTAAAAGAAAAAAATAGTTTAAAATATATCTATCACAAATATTATAAAAAAAAATACAAATCACATAATATATAATTCAATGTATTTAAAATCGTATTTATTCTAAAACATTATAAAATTTATAACAAATAGAATATTAGAATACAGAATAAATAATTTCTTAATTTTCAAAGAATTAAATTCATTTTTATAGTTTTGTATATTTACTATCCTTTTGTTGTTTAATATTTGATGTCAAAATTAAAATTCTTATCATGATTCGTAACTATTTTCACGAAGAAAAATTGAGATAGAATTTGAACGCGATATTAATATTTACAGCATTGTTACAAGTGAACAATTTCTTTAGCATCTAAATAGCTTGATTTTAAACATAATTGTGTTATAACATAAAATATTCTATTATATAAATTACATGCATATCAAACAAATATGAAATATAAGATTAATATTAATAATTTGATAAAATAAATTTCGTTTCTTTATTTTACAATACTTATATTTCATTGGAATAATAAGAATAATAAAAATCGTTTATTTAGAAGTTTTTTTTATTAATTTGTTTTTTCATTTTTACGTATAATTTTATAAAAAGTTTTAAAAAAAATTTTTTTAAAAAATTTCTTAATTTTTTTCTTTTTTCTTGCTTAAATTATTTCGAAAGAATTAATCATATAACGCATAACAAATTTAATCAAACATTCAATTTATATCAACTTTGAATACGTACTTTAAATTTTATCACTGTATTTCATCTCAATCTCTCCACTTTCATATCGTTTCATGTTTCGAATAAAAAGTCCTAGTTACGAGTGTGAAATTTTTGACTCCGCTCCATAGCACAACAAATGCGAATGGACTTTCTTCCTCGCAAACGATCGCATGTCCTGGCATTACTCGTGCCAAGGTCATTGATTCCTCGAACAGTTCCGGCTTAGTTTCTGGGCCAGGTTAACCGACCTAGCAGTGCTACCAACGTCGACCGGAATACCATGACCAACCGTGACACATCTTGATACGAGATACGAATGCTCCGGAATAGTCGGATAACCGGACAGAATCGGATCGATAACGAATCCCGTATACAATTCTATTTTTCGATCCGCACATGTTTGCAAATATTTCTTTATGTCATTATTCTTTCATTGTTTATATTATTGTAAATTTACGAATCTTTTTCTAGTATTATTAAGATATTTTCTTTCTTATTATATCTAACATTAATATTATTGTGATTATTCGTTTTTTGAGACATTCTTTCATTTTTAGAATTCTTAAATATTTTCTATAACGATCTTTTCGCTATACTTTAAATTTAATTTTAAATATATATTTTATATATAGATTGAACTTGTATATAAATTAAAAAATTCATTGCAATTGAAAACTTGATACGATATATACTTTTAATTAATTCTTCTGTATAGATCTATATTCATAATTATATAATATCTTATCAACATATTAATCTAATCATTTCTTATATCTGATTTATTTATGCTTTATTTCAATATATCATAAGTTGAAATTAAATAACTTTTCACTCATAAATATTGAGATGCAAAACATTCAAATAGTTCAACAAACAATATTTTAAATTAGAATAACAATAATATTTTTTTTTAATATTTATGTAATATTTACGAATCATTATCAAATTTGTTGTTATTATAAGAAATGGTTTTTAATATTATTTACATTTTAAAATTGCGTTTTACAAAATTTTGATTTCCTATTACAATAAGAATATATATTATGGAAAAGAAGATACACAATAGAAAATATATTGTAAGTTTTTTTTTTTTTTAATAAACAAATATCGTGATATCGTGATATCGTGATCCTTATTAATTTTATGCATTTAACTCTATAATTATATAATTATATAATATAAATATTTAATAATCTTATTATAAATTATATTTATGATATTTGTAACGATAACTAACGATAATTTTGACTTGTTCGATATCTAAATTTTTCGATAATATTACTATAATGTGGATAATGTTCTCATTGGTGACGCTGTTTGACCCTGTCGACTCGACAGGTCGAATGACGTCAGATGTTGCACAAAGTTAGATGACGAACCACGACGATGATCGCGTATGATGACGTTGTGGGCACAATAAGGCAAGACAATGCAAGATAAGACAAGACGAGGCGAAGGAAAGAAGACAAAGTGAGGCGAGGCAAGACAAGGCTGGGCAAAGCAAGGTAAGACAAGGCAACGGCAGCCTCAAGAGGAGGAAGAAATAGCAGGAATCTTGTTTCGTTGGCTTCTGGTTGGCCAGTTCTTTCCAGTACTTCGTAACGTCAACTTCGCAGTCAACGTGCTATTCGTGTCAGAGATGGAGACACTATATCCGTTCGCGACTTCCTCTTTGTAAATCGTTCAAAGGGAATGACAGTGGCCCACTTGCCGGTTTCAAGTGCACCATGTTCGAAAACAATTTTACGCGGTTATGTTCATTTATTTACCATTGTGTTCGTATCCTCGTTTCACGTGATCAAGTCGACTCGACTATATATTTGTTACACAATTGTATATCTAATTGTTAGTTTTAATAATTAGACAAATCAAAATGGAATACAAAATTTCAGCTTCACATCATTAATCGGATCTTATGCTCTCACGTGGCTAAATCTTCTGTGATATATGCTATTCAGATAAGTATATTTAACAAATTTTGCTCACTTCTCGATTATATTCAATTTTTTCGCAAAACGATCTCTTTGTCACGAATTTATACGAACGTATTATAAAGATAAAGTCTCGTTTCACTCGGAATATTACATATTACCTATAACACGTGTGTTTGAAGTATATGTACAAACGTCCGCACCAATTTACTCGACTTATTATCGTGACGCGCCAGATTTAGCAGAACACTTGTTTCAATAAAGTATACGTCACTCGGTAGGTAATTCTAATTTTTACGCTGACGTTATTTAAAACCGTCTCGTGCACGTTTGTTTCCTCGTATAAATGATGCTGTTTCTATTCATCGGATCGCTCCTTGATCATCATGAGATTTCGATCGTTTTTTTTTTTCTTTTAATACACAGGGATTCTCACGTAGGATTGCAACGTAATCGAAATTTGTGTCAGCTGCTTTTGTCGACACGTTCTACTTCAGCTTTTCTACTCCGATCCTTTCCGTATCCGGGCTATGAAAGTCGATTATATCCGTTTCACGATGAATTTTTGAATTTTTGATATTTTGTAACAAAAAGGAAAAAGATGTAGAAGTAAAAAAATAAATATTTTCAAAGTTATCGAAACGATAACAAACTTTCGTTTGTCAACTTGGAATAAAAAAAATGTAAATCTTTGCAACGTTTATTGCAAAATGTCAATGTAGAACAATTGAGATTTATTTGATAATAGTAGTGTGTATCATTAGGAAAATAATTCTTTCAAATGTTAAGTATAAGGAAAAGATTGAAAAAGATATTCGAATCGAAAAATAAGAATAAAGTGATAAAGATTAAATTATTTAAATCGTTTAAATCGAAATATATTTATTCGATAAAATATACATTTACAATCATAAATTAATTGGATTGCCAATACTTTATAACGTGTACAATGGAATATAATGGATATTAAAAAATATATAATACAACGTGAAAAAGTGACAAGCTTTTTAATGCGAAGAAAATTTACCTTCGAATTTTGTTTATACGTTGTTGCACTTATTTTCTCGCGACAAATAAATACTCGTCAGGATACACATTTACACAGATTCGAATGAACGAAAAGCAAGTTTATTGGAAATCGTTATATTGAATCTATAATTTGTTTGAAATTTGAAAGAAATGCAAAAAAGATTGAATCGAAATGGGGACAAACAACTGCGTTAGCAGTTGAATAACTTTGGAATGCAGCCACGGTCGGTATGCGGAGCATTCTCTCATCCTGTTGCCGTAGAATTGAGTGCGATCCTGGAACGCGGAAACTCGAAGCAACCGCTCCTAGGAAAAGTTCCGAGACCGATCTGCTCGATAAAGCAAAAAGATTGGACAATCGAAGACTTCTTAAAACGCCCATATACGGCCAATAATATTATTATCGTGTTATTCTATTATTAGTAATATTGTCAACAGTACAATTTTACTTTAATTGTGCATTTCGATTCGATTCGATTCGCTTCGATCTTTTTAAAATGACACGTGGTTAATAATAAAATCTGTTTGGAGAAAACAGTTTATTTCCTTCTGATTCACGCCACTTATCTTATGCTTTGAAATCTCATTTCCGATCTTCAGATAATTCACAGATAATTTCTTGTGTGATGATTTTCAAATCGTATATTTCACACGAGTAAAATGGATCAAGTGTATGAAATGTGTATAAAACGACATCGTTGTTTCATTTGCATTTTTTATCTAAGTAACGACTACTACTTTAACTTGGTATTAGTTATCGAATGAAATATTGAATACGTTTTTAAATCTTCAATTCGTTATAGATTTTGTTACACGAAATAGGTTTGAAATAGGTATAAGCTTTAATTTAATTTAAAATTTTAAACAACGTTGAATCTTTTTTTTCGATCAAAAAATTTTATCTTTCATTAACAATTTTTCTTTATAAAGAAACTACAATGAATACGTAAGTAATAAAAGAAAATACGATACCTGAGGAACTAACTGAAAAAAATAAAAAAAAAAAAAAAAATTAAATTAATTGTGGTTAAAAATAGTTTTGTATAAATAGTTTTGACGTTAATTTTCTTGTTAAAAGCATTAACTAACAACTCTATTTTAAATTTCTAAAATACTTTACATAATGAAATATTAAAATAATTCACATCGTATTTACAATAATACATTATACTTAATGTTTAATGTATCCTCTACGAGTAAGGTTAAAAAAATGAAATATTTGAAAGAAAGTGTGTGAGAGAGAGAGAGCGCAAACAACGAAATGAATTTTTTATAGAATTAAAATAAATATATTTAATTTTTGTTTTATCTTACGAATCTTTAATTCAAAATTATCATAATCGTAGTGTTGCGTAACGTCACGTGAATCGATTTGCTTTCGCATCGTGCTGACGTTTCGCAAAAAGAAACGCTCGTTAAATGTTTCGTGCGACAATAATACCGTTATTAGTTGAAATACCTTTGTTCAAAGATTGTTAGAAGTATTCTTGTTTAGATTAAAAGATTAAATAAAAGATGAATATATATTCTTATTCCATTCTGGTGAAGGTTAATCAAGATTTTTCGTAAGATTTTCTTTATATAAGAGAAAAGAAATCGTTTGAAATTTTATAAATATAAACTTAATAATAAGTTTTTTTATAAACATCAATTGACGTGAATACAAATTTATGAATTTTTGAACATTTGTTAATATCCTTTTATTAGAAAATTAATCGATTAGAAAGTAAGGAAAAAGAATTTCGTTGGTTAATTTTTGTCAATGACTTTTTCGTGAACCGTGGCGATACGATAAAAATGACGCTTGCTAATTGGCCAGAGATGCGCAAATCGTGCTGGAATTTACGTAACACGTGAATTCATAAGTTACGATAATGAGAATGGCGATGACGACAACAACACCGTAAACTCGAGCATTTTGCTAAAATTCAAGAACATTCGCGCTTAAATAAAGTTATCCTCGTTTGTAATAAATATTTAAAACGTAATTTAAATTCAACATAATCGATAAAAATCGTGAAACAATATTTTTAAATAGTGTTGTGAACGATAGAAACTATCATCGAACTATTTACGAATCTTTCAAATCAATAATCGATACTTTCGATATTACATTATGTCTTTCTCGAATTAGAAATTCTTTGAATGACGTCATAAGTAACATTTACACTCGTGACTACCTGAACAATATTCCGAGAATTGTGAACTACGTTTCTTCTCACATAGAGGATAGAAGTGAAAAAAAACGAAGGAAACGATGTTACAGAAACGTAGAGGAAGGTAATTTTTCGATAACATCTTAATTCAAGATACATTAGAACAAAATTCAAACAAAAATAAAGCGATTTCGAAATTTCCAGGCTAAATGTTTTTTTTACATTAAGTATAGTAAATAATATTCATTAACCGGTAGATATTTGTTAAATAATCTCATATACATATATAGTACTTGTTTATGATGAAAACGTATTAAAAAACAATCTATTTTGGGAAATGATGCTTATTTTATTTAGAATCGAACTGGATACAATTTTCTTAATGTGAACATTAAGAAATTTATAATAAATAATTCGATCTTATCAAATATGCGCAACTGTAAAAAAGATTATGAACTTACAATGGATAATCCAACATATATATTTATAAGAATGTAATATATGTCTATAATAAAATAAAATAAAAATAAATAATTTGCAGATTTTGTTCTAGAGAAAATCAATTAGAATATCTATTGAAGTAATTGAAATAATTGAAGAATAATTGAATAAATGATCAATGAATATTCATGATTTGAGAAATTTTTATATATCTATAAAATATAATATTCCATGAATGTTGAAAAATGCCGATTGTTAAAATTGTTAAAATTATTTTATAAATATAGTCTAATAATATGTAAATGTTACAAGATATTACTTACATAAATTTATCTTTATTTATAATATTCTAGATTTTATATTGCATTAATTTCTTATTCTTCTTCTAACTTCTTTCTTTCTTCTTCTAAGAAACAATTCGATGAAAATAATGAGAAAATATTTGAACAAATATTTGAACTAAATTAAGTATTTAATCAAATTATTTAACTTATCTTAAATTTTAACTCATTTTTAATTTTATAAATGAAATTCAATAACTTCAATTATTTCTCGTAATACATATTTATTCGATATTTTTATTCTCTCTCACAAATAATTGTAAAATTATTAAATACCAAAAACTAATAATAAAAATAAAAATTGAGAAATTCTTTTCTTGAAAACGCAAAAAAAAAATTTTTTAAATATTCACAGATATCTAGAAGAAAAGGAAATTAAGATGAAAATTTTCAAGATGGACTTATCACGAGTAGTGTGTCCGGATGAGGTCTTCATCGACCGTGATTTAATTTCATAAGGTCGGTGGGACTTTCGTCCGTTTGCAAGACTCGAGGAATACATCCCAATATAACAACATAATCTCTTTAGATAAATCTCATGTAAAATATTGAATGACTTATCAAAAATTTTTCTATTTCAAAACGTACATATTATTAATGACATTCATGTAAAATAAATATATTTAGAATTGATAAATATTAGAATTATATTTACATGTTATAACTAGATATACATGTATGTACTTATATACTTTATTATATATATATATATATACATTAATCGGATTTGATGCAATCGATAATGCAAAGATTAAGAACAATTTTGAAAAGCAACCAGTGGGCAAAAAGATGGCTCTATCCTTTTAATCCTTCGAGTATAAATCAATATAAATAAAATGCTAAAAAAAAAAAAAAAAGAATAATAATAGTTATTCAAATTCACATAAAATTTTATTCCTAATTTAGAATAATTTATGAAATATATATTTTTACGATGTAAAAAATACGAACAATTCAATTTCAAGCGTATAATTTATATTCAATATTCTTTGGAACGAAGTTTTTCAAAACTTAAACGTTAAACTTGCAAAATTTAATCTTTGAAAATTAAATAATTCAAAGTTGTTAAGGATCTATTTTTTCTATTTTTTTAATAATGAAAGTGAGTTATGATGCATCGATGGATTTTCAACAATTGTGCGTTTCAGTGATTTGTTTCTATCACTCGTTTTAATTAACCGAATTTACTAAACTTCGGTTCTTGATAAAACAAAATAATTTATATTGGAATAAAATGCAATAACAATATGTAATTAGGAATGCTGATATACAATTTTTTATAGAAAACAGATATAAATTTTTAATAAAAATATTGTAAATGATTATCTTGTCAAAATATCAAATAATTGTTACATATTTATATCTTACAATTAAAAAAATATTAAAATTTTTTTTATTATTTAAATTTTAAAATTATCTTTTATTTATTATTTTCTGTTTACTTATAGATAATAAATATGCATACAATAATTTATTATTTCTAAATTTGTTTCTTTATTTTAAACATAAATACAAACATTTATTTATATCCTTGTATCTTATCTGATTATATACTTATAATTATTTTTTTTATATCTATAATTTGAATATTTAAATTTTTTTTTTAAATATATTTTACATTTATCATACATTTGTACAATATGAGAAAAAATAATATGTAATATTTAAAATAACAAGATTTACCTATTTCTCTTGTTAACCTTTTTTCAAGAAAATAAAAATTATTGTTATTATACATTAGTCCTCATAAAACTAAATTAGCTTTCATAAAAATATTATGAAATTTTAATTATTAAATCTATCTTTAATAATAAAGATAGATTAATAACATTATTTCACGTTTCATACAAAAAATGAATAATACGATTATACAAATATTTTCGTCACATATATCTTGTCTTCATCCTCCAACCGGTATCACTGGAACCTGCAGTGAAATGGCATTATTTCACTGGAACACGCAGCCATCACGCGGCAATCGACTGAAGATTATTCACAAATGCATAACTGCCTCCAAACTCACGTTCCAAGTAATATTCCAATTATTCTGTCATCGAACGTTTGACAGTTTTCATCATCGAGTCTTGATTCAGTGTACTCCACGTATGAGCAATGAAAACAAAGGTAATTTAAATTTTGAAATTTAATATATAAGCAAATTTTAACTGGTATACAAGAACTTTTATTCAATAACTGTTACACATTGAATTATTGTATATTATATTTTGTCGAGGTTAATGAAGTTTCTATTAAACAATACTATACATATAATAAGTAATTCATCGTGTATATTTTTAATGTATATTCATTTAATTGGTATCAAATTAAAAATAATTAAAATAAATTTTATAAAATACTTATTTATTTGAATAAATTTATAAATCTATCGATATCAAATAAATATGTTTATTGTTTAATAAATATTCAAATTGTTTAATTTATTTAATTTATTACATAAATGTTAATATTATGAATATATCTTATTATTATCTTATTAAAATTATTTGAAGTTATTTTATGAATTTGTAATTTACAAAATATATATTTTATTTAAATGTAATGTGCGTTTATTCAATTTATTTAATAATATATTTTCTTATTTATATAAAATAACTATAAAAAAATTAATAACAAATGATCATACAATGTGTATTTTTTTATTTGATAATTTTGCGTAGATAATCATTTTTAAAAAAACGCTGTTTATATATTATAATATATAATAATTATTTATCGAAATTAAATAAATTACAAATCTAATTGAGATATTATCATTACTTAGAAAATAATATAATTATAAAAATAATATGGAATTTAACTGTCTTATTTTCATCACTAATTAAGACGAGAAATTAATACCGATAAGATTGCATATAATCGGAATATGTCATTTAAATTCGAAACTTACAAAGTTATACAACTAACAAACTCACAAAGTTCGCACAAATAATAATTATACAATAATTAAAAATGAAATATGAGGAATTTGTAATTATAACTATGATATTTGATTTGAACATTTAACATATATATTGTATTTATAATAGTAAACACTTAATTCTATATGAAGATTTATGGTTTAAAAAAAAAATGTTTTGTTATTACAATTTCTTATCGTGTAAAATTAAAATTGAATATAACAGGCGAATAATTCACATAAATATCTAAACAGTACATTTTTAAATTATTAATCATCAAATTCTTTTAATTTCTACTTATAAGTTCAGAAAAATTATTTAAATTTAAAAATTCAATAAATTCAGAGAATATTTAATTATCATATTTTTAATAATAGATAAATTTAACTAACTAAAAAATTTTTTGGAAATGATAGTAAATTTTTAAAGGAAAAATTTTTCCCTTTTTAAAAAAACAATAGTGTTGATCAAATATTTTTGGATAAAAAAAAAAAATATCAATTATAATCATGAAATATAAAAGAATATAAAAGAAAATAAATATCAAATTAAAATATCATTTCGACGATCTTCATTTCACAATCATTATAAACTTAAAAATTTCTTCCAATCATCGTATTATATATGAATAAAAAAGATTGAAACATATGTTTTTTTTTCATTTTTTTTCTAAAATCACACAAATAAAAAAACTGAAAATTAATAGCATAATTAAGCACTCTGCATAATTTCAAATAGGAAATATTTATTAATTCGTAACATTTTTATATGTTGTAGCATTAATTTTTAGAATTTTTCTATCATTACATTATAAAAAAGTATAAAATTATAAGGACGTAAAATTCGCACAAAAAATGTTATCCAAAACAAAAACATCGTCAAATAAATCGATTCAAGATGAAATTCATTCTGAATCAAAAGAAAATCCAATAATTACCAAAAAATTAATACATACTACATTCGCTTCTATTGAAAATTGTCAAATGCATAAAAACATTGTGTGTGAAATAGAAAAAAATGATTTAAAAGAAACGAAAAAACAGGAAAAAATGCAACTGGAAAATGAAATTTCAAAACTTTTGAAACCAGAACGTTCCAAGCTTGATATTATCGACTTAAAAAATATTGAATCAAAAGTGGAAAATATCGAAACAAAAGATAACAAATGTAAAAGTTCAAGTAGTATTGTTTTAAATGAAGTCAACGTTTCGAAATACAAAATGATTCCTATTAATAAAGTAAGTATTATGAATCCATATTAAAAAATAAAAAATAATTATTTAAAATAATTATTTTCATTTCTTTTTTTATAATAATAATTATATCTTTTCATATTATTTAATATATCAATAAAAATAAAAATTATTGATATGATGCCAATATTAAGAAAAATTATTATTTACAATGGAAGTTATAAACATTATAGCATGATATCGTGAAAGATACCCTGATCATCGATATCCTAATCATAGTGTTATCCATTATATCGTATTATATATTATCCGATAGTAATATTTGTTTAGAAATATTAATCAGCAATTTTACATGATATTTCGATATTACTGTTAGTAAGTACCAATTCTGCTACTCACCAATCTAATGCACAACTTTAAAAATAGTAATATATATTAAAAAAAAAAAAAAAAAAATGATATTTATATATTTTGTGTGTATTTTGTATTCAATCATGTATCAAGCAATGATTTCGTTCATCGAATTCACTTTGCACGGTCTTTCATAAAATGTCATCAAAATCGTCATGTTTTTTTATATTTATTCGCAAATCTTATTCGTTGACAATAGAAAAAATTTAATTATTTAAATAATTTAAAATAAAATTAATTTTTTTCTTTCTTTCAATGCACGTTTCTTTGATTAATTTAATTTTCCATTTTCTAATTTTATAGAAAATTTGCAATGAAAAGAAAATTATAATCCATATTGATTAATCCGAAAAATAAAATATTATTAGATTCTTTATGATTAAAATATTCTGTGAATTTATAATATACTTGTAATATACTTGTATTTTTTTTTTATCTATTGTGAAAATTTAATTTTTTATTATAATTTTTTATTTATGCATTTAAAAATACTTGGAAATTAAAAAATAATTTATATAAATATTTATATAAATAACTGACAACTATATGAAATGAAATATTTTCAGGATATTCAAGAACTTTCAAATGTTGCTGTTCCTCGAAAATATCCTCCTCTTTCTACACCAGTTTTAAATGAACGCCCACTTGTTTTAACAACGCATCTTGTGCCTTCATTACCTATTAACTTGTTCGAAGTATTTGTAGAAGCAATCGAAGTTGCTACTGAGAAACCAGTGGTACTATTATATGAACCTAGAAGCGATAGACCAATTGCAAAAGAAGTTGCGGATATTGGTATGTTATTATATTTGACTGTCGATTTATATAATGAAAAATAAATAATAATATTAATCTATCTTGAATAATTTTATATATGATTATAGAGATATATGGTTACTATCGCTTACTGTGATTATTTTGTTTTACAAGTATAATATATAAATAAATAAATATAATAATTAACATTTTTTCAGCTATTTTACCAGCAAATAGGGAATGGGAAGATGGTAAGCTTTTACCTGTCAGTTTCTCTTTCGAACATCATCTTAATAAAGATAATTCATCGTGTGTTTATGCTGATGTTATTGTTGCTTCAGATCGTGCACAACACGTACAAGTATAACATATGATAAAAAATTTAAATATGCGTTACAATTAAAAATATAAATATATTGATTTGAGAATTTTTTTTATAGGACATAATAGATTTTCGAGGTCATAGATGTTCTCTTCCAGATCGAAAAAAAAACACCGGGGCAGCAACATTGTTATTTAATTACTTATATACGAAGGGTGAAAATCCAGCCTTTTTCGGAAATATTCTTGGTTTGTATGTTATAATAAAATTATATTTTTTTTTATTTTCAATGCATTATAATAATGTTAATTAAATTATAAATTTAATTTTTAGATGCTGATACACAAGTTGCTACTTTACAAATGGTTGCAGGAAAACAAGCAGAAATTGGAATTTTAGAATCTCCTGTCATTAAGTGCCATAAAAACACATTACCAGGAATTGATTCTCTTCATATTTTAATGAGTTTAGGACCTTTACCACCTTACCGCATTATGGCACGAAAAACACTTTCAGGTATACAAAGACAAAGAATAACTATGAATTATCTTATATTCGTGTTTTAGTCTTTTTTCATGCTAATATTAATTTAATTTCCATTCTATATTTGCAGATATCCTCGCAAAAAAAATTACAACTTATTTGTTAAATTTAAATCAAGACAAAAAGTGGATAGATAGATTTGCTCCTTTTGGTGTTACTGGATTTACCAAAAATTTTGAAAAATTATATAATTTTGATGGCATAAAATCTGTAATTACAAGTGTACCATACTACTAAAAATCATATTATTCTTAATATATCAATTATAGATATACGCAAAACTATACATAAATCATTTAATATTTTTACATTTTTTTACATTTTTTATTTTTCATGCATTGAAAGTTTAATAAATAGATATGATATTCAAATAATGATTTTTTATATATACAAATTAGTTTAAAATTTTTTTTTCATGAGAAAATTCTCATATATTATATTATATAGACAATGATTTACGAATATCAATAACAGCTAAAAATTTACAAGGTATATAATTCAGATTAAATAATTAATTTATAATACTGATATCACCAAAAATCTGGAGGAAGTTGACCATCAGGAGCAGCTATTGAACCTTTACTTAAACTATTTCGCAAAAATTCATCTAATCGTACCAATGGACCACTGCCAATACATCCTACATTTTTCATACGTGGGTAATATTCTTCCGATAATAAAATTAAGAGTTTATGGAATTGTTTTGGATAAGCAATCCATAATGTATTTCCAGCAACTTCAAGCATATCCAATAAAAGAGTTGCACATATATCTGATACTTCTTTTCGTGGTTCTGGAAACAAAAATATAACAAATTACAAAAAATTCATTATATTATATTATTTTCTTAAATATTTACATTACCAATATTTAAAATAGCAGCCAACCATCGCCATGCATTTTGAAGTCCATGTGGATTAGTTTTAGTAATTCCTTTTCTTTGAATCGTGATAGTAATAGAAGCGTATAATCTCATCAAACCAGACATTCTTTTTAAAAATTTATCATGCTTCTCAATTGTACCATCTTCGTCATATTTGTAACCCATTAATTTGTAATAATCTTCATTCGATTGTCCTACCATTTTTGGCATAAAAATAGGAACCGTAAACGGACAAGTATTATGAAAATGAGATAAAAGTAGATCACCAAAATCGGAATGATCATTCCAAAGGGCTACAATTATGGCAGCAATAGGAAATGCCATCTTTGGTTTACTTGAAACAAGTGTTTCACCTTGATTCTATTAAAATAAATTATACATTGCATATGTGTTAAATTTTATAATATGATAAATTAAATATGAAATTATTACATACAACTATCTTTTTAGCTAAAATATTTTTACAAAAGGCTGCACCCTGCGGATATTGATTAACATCCGGCCAAGATTTTCCCATAAGCAAATTATATAATCTTTCGTATTTATCTTTCAGATGTTGTTGATTAATACCTGATATTGCATTTACAGGTATATTTATTGCTTTTTGACATTCAAATCTAAATTTTTTCGTAGCTGCAGATAATAAAAATTCATCGAGCATTTTTACATGATTTTCAAAAAATTTTTGACTATTCATGTATGTTTCTAACAAATCTTTATCAACATATTCATATAAGTGATCTAAAAATAAAAACGAATATAAAGTAAAAACAAAAATTAGTTATGTCAAAAATTATTTCCTTTATCTAATACCTTTATCTAATTCAGTTTTTGATATATTTTCTTCTATATTAGCAGTTGGTGATGTTATTTGTGAAATATCTGAAGATATATTATCTGTTTGTAAACTTCTTTGCTTTTTTTCATCTCCACATTCTTGAAAATTATTATTTTCTGAATTATTAGTACTTATTTGTTCTGAAATAGCTGTTTCAGAAATTATTTGATTATTCTTAAGTTCTTGACTTTCTGAAACTGGTAATTGAATATGAGAATGTACTGTATTTTCTGTTCCAATTAAATTTCTTTCGCATTGAACATTTATTCTATCTATAAAGCAAAATAAAAAATATGAAGAATTATATGTACATAAAATTTATATTTACATAGAATAGAAAAAAAAAATATATAATATATAGAATAACTTACCTATCTCTGATTTAAACATACCATACATTTCATCAATTTGATGAATTAGATTTACTATAATATTTAAATCAACAGATGTTATATCACCTATCTATAAATAATATATATGTATATATTAATATATACAAATATTTAAAAGTATTTAAAATATTATATTTAAAAAAATTCTTCTTGTTTATTTCTTACCTTAATTTTTTCATCTATAACTTTCATTTGAAGATGTAATTCTTCTAATTTTACAGCATAAGAAGATGATAGTGTAAAAGAATTTTTATCTTTAAAATTTTCAGAAAGCTCTATAATGTCATGATATTTTTTAACATACATATTTCTTAAAATCATTATTTTTTTGGTCAATTCTTCTTTTTCTTTTATTTCTTTCCTATATTCTTCAACTTCTTTTTGTCGTTCATGTCTTCTTCGTATTTCTTCTTGTTCTGCCATTCTTTCTTCTGCTAATATGTATGCATAATTTTCTTTACTTCTACGTTCACGTTCTTTAGCCATATGTGAACGTGATACTGCTATATGTTCTTGTATAACTTTTCCATTTTCTTTCATATGTTGCCAATGACGCTCAATTTCTTTCTAAAACAATTGAAATGTTATATTTCTTATGATAATATATCGTTTATTTATATGTATAAATTGTATTACATGTAATTATTTTTCTTTAAGAATAAATACATATATATAAATATATATTACCTGAACTTCTTCTTTTCTTTGATATTCACTTTCTAAAAGAATTTTTTTTACTGAAAATGTAATACCATTATTTTGTGAATGAATAGATTTTTTTGGAATTGTTATATTACAAGAATTTTGTTCATTTTCTATATTTTCTGATTTTTTATTTTCATTTTCATTTGTTATTGAATTAGGACCAATTGTAATTCTATCTACTTCGCCTGATATGCGAGAAGCTTTCTTCAAAACAGATACTTTAAGAGAAGCAAAATCAGAATTGATATCGTCCATGTTTTGTACCTACCAAAAAATCAAAATGTAATATTATAGAATTATTAAGAGAAATAGAAAATAATTATATTTATAATAATTATACTCACAATTTCATCTTTGGTGCTTATGAAATGAGGCATTTTGTATTTACGTTGAAAGTAAAATATGACGTAATAAATTTCAAGACATTCGATATTTACAAAAATTTACAAGTATTATTATAACCTATAAATTTATATAATGCTTGCTCAAATTTATTTGACACACACACACACACACACACACATGCACACACACATGCATATATAGTATATGTATATATATTTATATATATATATATATTACTATATATTACTTATATATTACTTTATAAATCATATAGTGATATCACAAAAAATATTTATATAAACATTAATTTCAAATAGTAACATTTTACTTGTCATTTAAATTATAAAATATATATAAAAACATATATAAAAATGCAGCAATATATATATATATATATACCATCTGTTCTTCAAACATATCAAATATTATTCATCAAAAATGACGATTTGACGATTCGCAAATCGCGAGCAGAGTTACTGAAAAACTCTTTATGCCAATTGTTGACCTATGCGTACTGACGTACTAGTCTATTGACGTCATGAAGATACTGACGTACTATGTAGTACTACAAAATAACAAGTAGATGGTATCGCATTTTCGTGTCAAGCAACCCAGTCTCAATTATTCCCACTCTATCCTATTACATAAGTATTTCTATGATGTCACATATAGGTTGGCATCAGGAATTTTCTAGTAATCCTGGTTATAAGCGTGAATTGTCATGAAATTGAATTGTGACTTTGTGAGAAATTGAATACATATATATAGGATAACAAATAAAATATATACATACATATGTACGTAAAATGATGATTGATCGGTTAATAAAGAAATTAATTGATTTTTGATGAAGTTTTATGCAACCCTTTTTAATGCATTTCGCATTAATGTAATGCCATTATATTTCTTCAAAAGGATTGGATAAAAATTCAACATGGTCACAAAAATCTTTAAAAATGAAGAACTATATACAAATAAAATGCATATATAAAATTAAATAAAAAAAATGTATCCAATAATATTATATTTATTATATATAATGTTATTATTATATTTTTAATTTATCTTTTTATTATTATTTTATAATGAAAGATATTTCAATATTATAACGAAAGATTACATTTTAAAATAAAATATTTATTGTATTCTATGTATATTTTATATCAATTTTAAAATTTATAAGAATTAGATTCAAAAATAAAATTATTAATCTTATTATCTCACAATTAATTATTTTAGATTTTCGTAAAAATATAATTGTATTTTTATTTAAAAAAAGATTGATATGAATAAAATAATTTATATGTAACATACAAGATAGAAATTATAGAAAAAATGATATAAAGAATATATACAAATTATTATTCATAGAAATTATATCATAATAATATTAATAATATTATTAAAGATTAATATAATATAATATTATTAAAGATTTTAACTTATTATTTTTTAATTGCTCAAAAGTATATTTCATTTACAATACATATCTAAAGTTAATCTTTTAAATCCTTTTTAGATGTATAAAGTAATAATTTACTTCACATATAAAAATTGATTTGGCACAATTTGATTTTAATTTTATTATAATTTATATAATTTATCAAGCAATTTAATGCAATTATAAATTATAAATATATTATTCTAAAATGAATTACCTAAAACTAGAATCTAAAATATTTTCTTTGCTTGCAAGAATTTAAAAAATAAAAGGAGAAAAGTTACAAAGGACAAATATTGCAACAAATATTTTATTTTTGAAATCATATTTTCTGAAATTTTAAAATTATTCAAATTTTTTAAATAGTATGGTATATTTTTAATGTAATATTAATTAGTAGTTAATTAAAAAAAAATTCATGAATAACATATTGATCTTTGAATGATTTTTTGTGGAACAAAATTTAATTAAAATATTATTTATAAGTATACTAATAAAATTATTTATATTACTATTAAATCTTTCAAATATAAATTCATATATATCTTTCATTTGCAACAAAAATTCTGAAATTTCAAGTAATGCAGTTCATTTCATTAGAATCATATTAATTTACAAGTTAAAAATAAGATTGATCACTATCAATGAATGAATAATGAAAATCAGTAGAAACAATTATATTTATAATGTTTATAAATAAAATGATTATCGCTATAACATTTAGCCCTGATACTGTTATTGACTTCATTTATCTTTGAATTTATTCACTTTTTTTAAATTTGCAATATAATTATATTAATCAATATACCATACCAAATATACCATTTCATTCAAAAAAATTTAGATTTAAAATCTCGAAATATATGATTTTAAAAATAAAATCTATGTTATAATACTTATCTTTGAAGTAAATATTTTTTTCTTTATACATTTTTTGTACATTTTTATTACAAACAACTATTTTAGTTTCTAGTCTTTGGCGACTCAGCTTATATGTACGAAAATCAGTATATACGGTATCCTACAGGTTCGCTACACTTAAATATCGAATACTTTATTCTACGCAAATTACTAACATATATAACATTTAAAATATACAATTAAAAATTTTGCAATATTTAATTAAATTTAAAAACTATAACGTCATATTTTTTAAGCTAAAAACATTTTACTTTTGTTTCTTATGTATCATTTATATAACAATGATACTTATCAATATCTTAGGAAAAATCTAATACAGTGATTCTAATCAAATCTAATACATAATGTACAGAAATTTAAATATTCTTAATTCATTTAAATAGCTTGAAATAATTTCAAATGCTTTACGATAAAAACGTGAAAGTTAATATTAAAACACATTCAGTCTCTTAAATTCCATTCATCATAATTACATTATTTCAATATATTTAGTCATCACATATTTCTAAATTTACTGCAATTACTAAAATTGATTATTAACTATTCTTATATGCTATTAATACGCTCGTAAAAGAGAAGATACGGTGTGGCACATAAAACCTCAATTAAGGATATACTCTCAACTACATTATCTGAAGTATACAGCCATTGATTCATTTTATTTCCTCGTCGATAGCAAACAAAATGTCCAGAATCAACAGGTCCACGATGTTCTACGATTGCACGTAATTGATATTTATGTTTATCTTGTATAGTTGTTCGACTAAGTAACATTGTTGCTTCGGGATCACCCTGTTAATTCATATTTCATATTAAATTTCTAATAAATAAAATTACAATATATATTAATATGCATATAATACCTGTGCATTTCGCTTTTTAGTTTCTGTAAAAGTATAAGGATCTAAAGTTAATATTTCGGGAAATTTTACTGGATCATCTCTTTTAATTGGTATTCCTGAAGAACTCCATGTGGTTCTTGATATATGTAAACATAAACATTTAGGAAGTTTTCCTAGAGTTAGAGTTTTAGTAGCTAAACAACGCATTCCACATCCATCGCATAATACATCTTGAACAATCTCACTAGTTACAAAACGTGTTAGTAATTCTTCCACTGTATGATATGATTTTATATATGTACCCAAAGGTGGCAAGGGTAAAGAAATTGTTTCTAGTTTGTCATAATGAACTGCAGACTATAAAAAATAATCTTATTTGTCTTTTATAATTACAATTATGGAATAAAATAATATAATATAAAAAATAAAGATATAATTAAAATAAAAAGTTAACCTTCCATTTACAGCAGCTGCATTGTAATTGACTAGTTAATGAACCTGAAAATGGATGGACTTCTACTGATATTGTAGTATTAGAAAATGACATAGCACATAAAGAACTCCATGGTTTAAAAGATTCCTTATTTCCTTCAAGTTTAACATTTCTTGAAAGCAATTCTGAAGACCTAGCAAGGATTATACCTGGCTTGTTATATGCCATAGGAATACTTGATATGGATGTCGTTGAAGATATTACATGATTGTTGCAATTTTTATCAAAACCATTTGGAATGTTAGGGTTTTTATTAACTGATACAATATCATTACAAGATACACTTCTAAATGTTAAAGGATCACCCAATTTTTTTGTATCTGTTATCATTATTGGACTTTGTGGTAAAGCATCAGACAAACAACCTTTCTGAAATAATTATTATAAATATATTTAATTTGTCATTTATTTTATTAAAAATAAATTTATTTAAAAATATTACTTAAAATTCAATATTATAAAATATAGCAATGTGTATATAATAATATGACTTTAATATAATTTATTATATTTTGAATTCATTAACTTTTAATTTGCAAACATACCCTACTTCCAGATTGAATTTCTGCTTGTAGTGCATTAAGAACTATATGAAATAATTCATGTACATCTTGATGTCCAGGTGCAAATTTCCATTGATTGCCAAGAGACGAAATGATCTCAATTGGTGTCACATCACCATATAAATCTTCTGCATATCCATTGATTTCTAATTCAAAAAATGTATATATTATTCATTTGCAAATACTAATTATATTAATTTTTTAGAAATATATCATATATACATATTATCTAAATTATTAAATTTTTAAATTAAATTAAAAAATAAAATTTTTACATTATAACTTATTCTTTAATAAAAATATCATTTAAATTTAAAATATCATTTATATTTATAATTATCATATTTATATTTTTATATATATTTTTATATATTTATATTTTTAATTTTTTTTTAAATTCATAAAATAATAAAAATAATAAAAAATTCATAAAATAAATAATATGTTATTGAAAATAATTGCATACTTTCAAAAACGGACAGTAGAGTTGAAATGAAATTAACTTTTCCATTTTTATCATACTGTTTCTTTAACCATCCAATAAATATTGGACATGCAGCTAAAGCTTGTAAAAGAGAATTTAAAAAACAAGTATATCCTAAATTATTGATTCCAATGACTTTTCCTGAAAAAACATGTAAAATATAGTAAAATATATCTTTTAAATAAGAATTGAAAATCCATAAGAATTGAAAATATATTTTTCACTATACCTTTTTTTCTAGGTTTAGGAGATGGACCCCATAAAACAAATATTGCAATAGCTATTGCAAATCCTATACTGGCAAACACAGCGACTTTTTCTACATCCATATTTTCGGAATGTTCGTTGAAATCTGAAATTTTCTTGAAAAACTGCGAAAACTAACCTACGCATTAATTTCATGAACAAATATATTCATTAATAAATACACATATTTTTTTAAATAATTAATATTTCAACGAAAAATAATTAAATTTTAAATATTTTCATAGTTTACTTAAAATTACTAAATAATAAATTCAGTTTATACAAATAATTTGACTATACTTTGAACGATATCTGTACAATAATAACACAAAAAAATATCATTCATTTATTGTTTTTAATCGTAATTATTATTTTTGAAATATATTGATAAAATCAATGTCTTTTTTTATTTTACAAATCATAAAATTGTTTTACTCAGTACTCTGACCAAACACTACTCGTTTGGCATCGTAAACATAGATATATGTAGATTTTTATGAAGGTTATGTGAATGTTAGTAATAAATATAATTAAATTTATAGAAATTGTATTATGATGAGAGAAAGAGAATGAAGAAAAAGAGAAAGACACACACACACACACACACACATACAGAGTATATATATATATATATATATATATATATATATATATATATAGAGAGAGAGAGAGAGAGAGAGAGAGAGAGAGAGAGAGAGAGAGAGAGAGAGAGAGAATAAATAAGTAAAATATTAGATCAGTAATAAAATATCATTAAATAATGAGATAAAAAAAAAATATAGTTATATTATAATTGAAATATATATTAAATAATAAAATTATTATTTTTCTGTTATGCTAAATTCAATTAGAAATAATATTGATTAAAAATATTGAAATATAATTCGAAATATTTTTAATTTATTCCTTTAATGTTAACTACGTAAACTTAACTAATGAGAATTTTTAAACACGATTGTTTGAAGTCGATTGTCGATATTTCGATTGCTCGATGTTAAGAATTGTATGTATATAAGTAGTACTTCAGACGAATTTGTTCGCGTTGTATTTCATTGCAAATAAAACGATTCGGAATAACGTTAATTTTTATGTTTCTTTTCGCCATTCATTTTTAAAATTCAATATTATGTGTTATCATTTTGATTTTAGTGTTAATTGAAAGAAAGCAAAAACATTAATGTTTATTTGCAAACATATAAATGAAGTATAACATATATTTATTTATATGCATTTATGTGAAAGTGTGTATTAATGTGTATTATGTGCAATAAGATAAATTAAAGTGAACATCAGATAAAAATATTTCCACATTAAAAATGTTTGTTACTCAAGTGTGTGTTACATATGTGTGAAATTTTTATATAAGAAAATGAACGGTCAGGCACAAGAACACGGTCACGCTGTTGTTGTGTGGGAATGGGAAAATCGTCATGGACGATGGCGGCCTTATAGTCCCGCAGTATCACAACATCTTGAGCGAGCACATTGTAAAAAACTTACTCGAGTCTTTCTAAATGATGCGGATCCAAATTTGGATAGGTTAGATTTTATATTATTTTTTTTATTGAAAATTATAGTATACATTTATTTGAAAATTTTTATTATTATTTTTTTAATATATGAATAAATATTAAATGAAAAATAAATTAAAAATTATTTTAAAAAGGGTATAAAATATGAAAAAATCATTTCATTTTATATTTTAGAATAATATATGTACATTTACATTTATACTATATATATACTTCTATATATATATAATAAATTTATGTAATATTATAATTTTAAATATGTATATATATATATATATATATATATAATATTTAATATTATGTAAATTTATTATTATTATTACTTGAAAAAGAAATTATATTAGATAAATGTATTAAATAAATAAATAATTATAAATTTTTATTTTTATTTATATATATAAAAGATATATTTTTATTATTTCAAATAGATATTATATAAATTTAAAGACTAAAACACAATGTAGTGAAGATGGAAATGAGATACATAATGTTAGAAGAAAATTTTATCTTCCAAGTTCACCAGCTGGAAAAGGAGCTAAATGGGAATGGGCTGGTGATACAGATGATTGGCATACATATGATATGGAAGTACAATGTTTCATAGAAGAAGCATGGGCAAGAGTAAATAAAGATATTAATTGATGATAAATATTAATTATAAATTAATTATAATTATAAGAATTATATTAATATTCTTTTTTTAGGGTGATAAAACCATTGATGTTTCTAAAACTTATTTAGGTTTTCCTTATATTATAAATTTTTGTAATTTAACTCAAGTCCGTTGTTGTACTGGATATGTAAGGCCAATACGTCGTATTCAGCAAGCACCTTATCCTTTAGTCAAAGTTGCTTTAGAAGAATTACAAATTATTTCTGAAAAAAAAACATCTATAACTGTTAAAAATTTAAATACAAAAATTACACATAAAAAATCATCTACTGGAAATACAAAGAAAAATAATAAGAAGGTTGGAAAAATAATTCTTATTAGTATGAATTTTTTTTTATAATATTAATATAAATTAATATTTAAATTAATATAAATTAATATAAATTATAAATAATCAGGGCAAAAATGGAGACACTGGTGCATCAAATATAGCTCGTGTTATTTTGAGTAATTTTAATATATTTAGTAATAAGCATGGTGTAGAAAATAATCCAATTACAAATATTGAATCTGGACAAAAAAGAAAAACTTGGGATAATACATTGGATGCAGATTCTAGTAGTACAAAAAGTGGACGAAGACCAAGTGTTGATACAGTTTCTACATATCTTAGTCATGAAAATCCAATAGATTTACTGGATAGTAGTGTAGGAAGTGATGATGCTTTTAAAGATGCTGTTTTGGGTAATTTATTATTTTTTCTTTAAATTATTTTTGTGATTTTATAAAAGAATTTATTATTTTGTTTAGGTGTTGATGCTGAATCTGATGTTATTTCTCAATATGTAAAAGTAGTAGAAAGTGATAATTGCGATTCTTGTCCTGTATGTCTTGGTATGCCAGAACCATTAACTGTAGAGTTGACTCGTTGTAAACATAGATTACATTTAACTTGTTTGAATGCAATGCTTAGTTGTCAGCAACCTCCTATGTATATACAATGTCCTGTTTGTCGTTTAATTTATGGAGAGAAAAGAGGAAATCAACCTCCTGGAACTATGAATTGGACAAGAATACCTCGAGCACTGCCTGGTTTTCCAAATACAAATACAATTCAAATAACTTATGAGTAAGTAGATTAAAAAACATAGGTTATAGTTTTTTATTAAATTATTTTTTAATACTATTTAAGAATTTTCTGTAATATTAATCTTAGTTTAAATATTACTCACTTTGAATATTAATTTATGTAAAAATATTTTCATTAATATTTACTGAAAAACTTTAAACTAACTTCTAAATATATAAATAAAATGCTTAATTTTAGCATTCCATCAGGAATTCAAGGAAGAGAACATCCTAATCCAGGACAAGCTTATTATGCTGTAGGTTTTCCACGAATATGTTATCTTCCAGATAATAATTTAGGTCGTAGAGTTTTAAGATTATTACAAATTGCATTTGAACGAAAATTAATATTTACAATTGGACGATCGGTAACTACTGGAAGAGAGGATGTAGTAACATGGAATGAAATTCATCACAAAACTGAATTGGGTCCATCAACAACTGGTCATGGTTATCCTGATACAAGTTATTTAGAAAGAACATTAGCTGAATTGGCAGCTCAAGGTGTAATAGATAGACAATCATCTTCTACCTTATATCAGGAATTGTAATGAAATATTTTCCATTTAATGTATTATGTGCAAAATAATTTTATAATTAATATTTTAAACTTTATAGCCATATAATTTTGCACAATCATAATATGTATATTTATTTTAATTTTCTTATTAATCTTTAATATAATCAAGTGATACAAAATAATTATATTGAAATGTAAATGTTTTGATTTGTTCAAAGTCAATATTATTTTCTTATAGATAAAATGATTATGCATATAATTGTTATGTAAATTTGTATGTAAAAGTAATATACTTGTTAGTGATTAATATATCATTGATATCTATTTTAACATAATAGAAAAGTTAACATAAAAAGAAAACAAATTAAAAAAAAAATAAAAACTTTATTGAAATAAATTAATAAATGAAATCACATGAATATAAAGTAAATATATATAGAATATAAACTAAAAAACATTTATAATTCCTAATTTAATTCTTAATTTTTCATTTTTCATTTTAAAGTATCTTATATTTTATCTATCTAATTTTAGTATCTAATTTTTTTAATGATTATATATATTATATATATATATATATATCCAAATACATATTTTTGAAGTTTATACATTTTAATTAAAAATATATATATAATTTTTTCTTTAACATTAGTATAAATATAACTGTTATTACATAAAAAGATCACGCAATTCATTAATATGATAATATATAAAGTCTTGATAAAACATTGCATATAGATGATAAATACATGATACTAAAGATCATTTCAAATAATGCTATTGAGAATAAAAGAATTAAAATTTTATACAAATTTCATGCAATTAAGTCAAAAAAAACTTAAAAATTTTTCTTTTCATATTTAGAATAGAAAATAACAATTTTATATATAGAATATTATTGAGAATGAATATTGAGATTATAAATGATTATAAATAATTATAAAAAAATATAAAAATCGTCTTAAAGAGTTAATCTATTTTATATATCTTAATAAAATATAATCCGTCCTGTAATGAGATTTAAAATCATCATTTTATTGAAAAAATACAAATGTATTTTTTGTTATGCAACATGAAAAATATTGCAACGGTACAATGTGTATTATAGGATAAATTTTGTTTATTGTGTTTTAAGATATTGATATTTTATTATTGATATTTTTGAATTCTATTTATTATTAAATTATAATGGAACAAATATATAACAGCCATTTGTAATGTATATAAATATTTTCAATTATATTCAACAAAATTGTAGATATTTAATATATACTCAAAATGTCAAAATCTTGGTATTTACGTGCAACATATTTCTAATATTATAATTTAATTTTTAGATATTTGCAATTTTAAATTTTAATATATTTTTATTATTCAAAATTTATAATATTTAATATCATAATGATATAAATATAAATGAAAAATATAATTTTATAAAAAAATTATTTCATTTCTTGAATTATTAATACAGAAAAATATTTTTTCAAAATCTTAAAATTATTATAAAATGAATTATTTGTTAAAATGTTGAAATTTATAAAAAAAATATATATAAATAAGATAAAATTTAAAAATTTCTAATATTAATTATATTTTTT
Source organism: Apis laboriosa (assembly GCF_014066325.1). Classification (NCBI taxonomy): domain Eukaryota; kingdom Metazoa; phylum Arthropoda; class Insecta; order Hymenoptera; family Apidae; genus Apis; species Apis laboriosa. Next base: position 6,242,135 of record NW_025223501.1, read on the forward strand.
TATTTGTTAATTTTTTTTATTATTGTTTAATGATTGAAAAAATTAATTATATCTGTATATTCGTTTTTTTCTATTATATTATATCATATTATATTGTATAATATATTATAGAAAATAATTTCTATAAAAATTAAATATATGAATTTAAAAATTATATTTTATGTTTTAAAATACATGTCTCAACTAAATTATATAAAATTATATATTCACAACAAATATTGTTGCTTTAATCTAGCATATATATTCACTAACATATATATAATTAAATTTGCTTACGAATTTAACTTAAGATTATTATAAGAGTAAGTAAGGAAATTACGCACGCTCACTCAAGAAAACTGATCGTTTTATATTTTTTGGATTGGTATACGATAGGTGGCGCGACTTTCAATCCAATAAAATGGCTGAAAATTGATTTTTCTTCGGGGACGTGAGTTCTATGAAATTTTTTACATTTAACTAAGTATGTATAAAAAACATATATGCTGAGAAACAACAATGTATTGAAAAAAAGAAAAATAATATTGTTACGGATTGTGATTGATTGATATACTTATTACGATCGAATTATAAAGCGTGAAAGATTTGTATATGTTATACTACCTGGCGCAAAGACGTCCGGTAGATTTCTAATGTTTTTTTGAAATAAGAATTCGCGCCTAAATGAGTGCTAAAGGCCAGCACAATTGCGTTTTGTGTGACTCAAAATTAGAATCCAAGGAAGCTTTGCAGGCACATTTTAGGTACCAAAAGAAACTATTCCTTTTGATATGTTTATAACCATACAAGCAATCTTATAAAACAACATTATTTTTATACTTACAACCTATTTTTTCATCCTATTCCAATACATATTCTGAATTAAAAATTTTTTAATAAGCAAAAATATTTTTAAATAGTTATTAATGATAATTTTCAATTATATTATTGATAGCGCGATAGATTATTTTGCGCTATTTTTCCGACTGCTTGGATTTTTTTTTTGCTCTTGAGATAGAATTATTTCTATTATAATAATAATAAATAAATAATAATAATCAATAATATTAAAAAGATTTTAATATATTTTTAAATTATTATTAATTTTATTAAATAGATACAATTTTTTAATATATTTTTTATATACTTGATGAATATTAAAAAATAATTTTATATTGTTTATTCGAAATTTATTATAATTATTAATTAATATTAATTAATATGAAATATTTTATTATTTAAAAATATATTTAATTTTGTTGTAATTCTATATAAAATATTTAAAATTTAAAAGTAAGCTAAATAAATTAATAAGTATAAAATTATGATTAAAATTTTTTTCAAATAATTTGGATTAAATTAATATTTAGATTTAAGAATACTTTTTTTTAATAATTTTTAATAATTTTTTTTTCATAGTAAATTTTATTACATATATTACATATTTTACATTTTAATTTGCATATTTTAATATTATTATGCCAAGAAATATTATAAGATTTAAAAATTATTTTGTATTTTAGGATAAATTAAATTGCATATAATAATATATAAATCATTTTATTTATATATTATACATATTATATTATATTATATTATATTATTATATATTATATTATATATCTTATTATATTAAATAAATATTAAATAATTAATTTATATATTAATTTATATTATTTTATTGTACAAAAGTTAAATTATTTTTTTATATTATATAGTTATTTGCATCCTAGAAGAAATTATTAAAAAATAAAAAAATAAAATTAATCAATATATGGCATTTTTATAAAATTTTTCTAACATATATTATCTATATATTAATATATAGAAATATATTTAAAATATATTTAAAATATATATTTAAATATATTTATTTTATGTATGTTGAAAATTTTTTTATTAATAATTTAAAATTCTTGTTCAAAAACAGTAAATATCTTAGCATATTTAATATAATTAGTTATATTTTGTTTTGTTCATGGAATTTCTAATAACTCATTTTTAGGAAAAGAAAAAAAGAAAAATGAATTAAAAAACTAATTTTACTGAATTCATTAATGAAAATGGCTTAGAAATAAAAAGTTTAATTATATATATAATTATATATATAAGTTATATGTTTTATATTTAGAAAACATGCCAACAAAGAAATAGATACTCGAGGTAGATCTGTGAAGACTAACAAAAATGACGATACCCAATGTGATATGTGTGGACAAACATTTGATTCAATTACTGCAACAATACGACATAGATTTAAAGTACATCCTAATTCACCAACAAAATTTTATTGTCATTATTGTGGAATGCAATTTCCTGTAAAAGTATGTTTTTATATATTTTTATATATAATATATTATGTATTTTTATGTATATATTTTGTATTTTCCTTTTAATTTTATAATTTATTTTTTTATTAGACACACAGAGATAATCATCAAACATCGCATGATTCATCTGAAAGTGAAAGGAAAGAACAACATAAAAAATGCGAAGACTGTGATGTATTGTTTTATAATGAAAAAGCTTTAGATTATCATTATCGTTCTATACATAAAAGGTTGTAAATTTTTTTACTAATACTAAATTTTTAAATATTTTTAATTTTCATCTAATTTTCATCTAATAATTTAATTTATAGAATGGTACATTTGTTTCAACCAATAGCAACACCACCCCCTAGCAATAAAATTAAATTGAATTCAATGAATGATGCTTTAAGTGTATATTACTGTCATTTGTGTGGTGTTGAATATATCATAAAATTCAATTTACAGCGTCATTTGGAAAGAGCACATACTCAAGTAAAGCAATATAAGTAAATATGATGTAAACAACTTATATTACACATGTATCATATTATCTTTTGAAATTAACAGGAAGAAAGGGAAGCTGTTCCAGAAGATTTAATAAAATGTACAGTATGTGCTGCTTTATTTTGTAGCAAAAAAGCATATGAAGTACATAATAATTATCATCAATCAGATGATCTATATGTAACATCAGAGGAACAAAGATTACAAACAGTAACTAAAGTAGACCAAGATTTTGATATTAGGCGTGTTGAAGGAGTTGCTGATAAATATGTCCCAAAAACTAATACTTCTAAAAGATCTGCTAAAAATTGGACAAAGGTATTGTATCAATTAAATTTTGTTTTTTTTTTATTTTGTATGTGCTCATCAAATTTACGAATTTAATAATTATATTAATAAAATTTGTTATTTTATAGCCTAAAAGAACACAGAAAGTAAAAGTAAAACAAAAAGATTATTCTTCTTCAGATGATGAACCTGGTGCTATTAATGAATCCAGTGATTCAGAAAGTGATCTTCCATTAAAACAAAGAATTTGCAGCTAACGGAGGTCTTTTATTGTTTATAAAATATTTCTATGTTTATACTTTTTAAATATTAAAATTATATCAAAATGATTGTCATTGTAAAATTATCACGTAAATTTTATTTTTAACTTCTATGCAAACATAATGTGATTGTAGATTATAATCTCTGTATTAGTATTTTTTATATTAATATATATACATATTTTTTTGTTTATTTAATTCACCTTTCTAGCAATTTTTCTCTTAACTATTAGTTTTCATGTTGTTATACAAAAAAACATAGATTTATATTATTTTAAATATTTGTATAATTTTGTATATTAGGCATACATATATAAATATATAAATATATAAATATATATATATATATATATATATATTACATATTTGTGATTTATTAGATATTATAAATATTATAAATAAGATGCAAAAATATTAAAAGATATATAAAAAATTAAAGTATTGTCATAAAGTGATATATAAATTTCTGTTTATACAATTGTTTTAACAAATTAAATATATTTAAAACCAATATGTTCAAAATTTTATTAATATAAAATAATATAAAATTTTATAAAGAAAAAAATTTGATTTGTTATTTTTTTTATTTTAATTAAATGAGAAATGTTGACAAAATATAAATAATCAGTAATATTTTTTAGAAATTAATTAGGGAAAATTTACTCCAATAAGCTAGTAATTTTTAAGTAATACTATTGGTTACACACACACAGTTCCTTCCGTCAAATACGGAAAAGATGCAGTCGCCATTTTACATCGTCGATTTTTACGTGTGTGTGCAGTGCAGTTACTTTACGACTTAAATTCTTATTACGTGGGCGTAAAACATTTAGTGGCATATTTTTTAATAATTTTCAATTGCTAAAAGTTAGTAAGAAAATATGGGACGTAAAAAGAAGAAGCAATCAAGACCCTGGTGTTGGTATCCTTTTTCAAAATATCCTTTATTGTGGGATATACTTTACGTAATTATATTTTTCGATCGTAAATCAAAATTATGACTATATCGTTTTTAGAATCATAAGATTAAAGAAGTTTTAAAAATGTATTAATCTCTATATTATGTTATCTTATTACATTTTAGTTTACAATTTAAAAGTTTCTTATTGCAACGGGTAAAACATTTTTACACGTTAAGTAAAAGTGTATGACGAGTTAAAGTGGCTGAATCCGTGAGAAATCGATATTTCGTTAGCAACTATATTCGGCTACATTTTTTTCATTAAAGGTATTTATTTACGAAATAAAGAGTAGATTATATAATTTTGTATTAATAAATCAAATTCTAAGATAAGTTCTGATAATTACTTTTTATTATTTTGATTGAATTATTATTTACTTATTATGAAATATTTATATATACATATATATAAAATTCATGATTTAATGAAGTAAAAAAATAAAAATTACTATTGAAATACAATTTAAATATATATATTTAAAAGATTAATATTAATAAAAATTTAAAGATAAAAGAGATTATTTTCATTTATGATAAGAATTAATTATTTTCATTTATGGAAATTTTTGTAAACTAATAATATTATAAACTATAGTTTTTTTATTAAAACTACTTTAAATATTGATTCAAACTTTTTCTAAATTTTAAAAGAAAGAATTTCTAAGATAATAAAATTTTTAGTTGATAAATAATTTATATGTATTATAATTATAATACATAAATAAATTTGTTTGTTAAAGAATTTAAAATTTTATAAAATTAATTTGAATATTTCTTAATTTTATTATCAGATTATTATTAAGTGTTATAATCATTATTTATTTGATATTTATATGAAATATATTATTATTTTCATAATTACAATAAATCATAAATAATTGAATAAATAATATAAATTTATATTTTTAATATAATTTTAAATTATTAATGAAATATATTGTTTAAATTATTATGTAATATTTATATTTATATTGTCCTTAATTAGTTTATTAAGGTATTGTAATCGGGAGTTTGAAGATGAAAAAATTCTTATACAACATCAAAAAGCAAAACATTTTAAATGTCACATTTGTCATAAAAAGCTTTATACGGGACCAGGACTTAGTATACATTGTATGCAGGTAATATTAATAAATTTTTATATTATATTATATTATATAAATTTGAATAAACTGTCCCATATATAAAGATATCAAAAAATTGTTATCTTTATATTTTAGGTACATAAAGAAGCAATAGATAAGGTACCTAATTCTTTGCCAAATCGAAGCAATATTGAAATAGAAATTTATGGTATGGAAGGTATACCACCAAATGATGCAAAAGAGCATGAAAGGCAAAGAAATGGTGGTAGACCTGGTTCACCAAGTTCAGGTGAAGATGAACCAGTTCGGAAAAAAACAAAGCCAGAAGGTTTATTAGGTTCTGCACCAGGAGCAATGCCTACAGGTTCCAACATGATGCCAGGTGTAATGCCAGGTATGGCAGCTCATCCTGGTATGCCACCAATGGGACAGTTCCCACCACCCATGCATCATATGATGGGACCTATGGGTCCCGTAGGTCCACCTTTCATGGGTCCTGGGTATGTATAATTTATTCTTTTAAAACCAGACAACGCAAAAGAAGAGTTAAATATCTGATATTAATTTAATACAAGTTAGGTAAATACAATCTAATGTTTTTAAATTTGTAAATGTTTTAAAAAAAATATAAAAATAATAGAAAAAATATAGGAATAAATTCTTTTTCTTTTTTCTTTTTATAGTATGATGCCTGGAATGCCAGGTATGCCACCAGGTATACAACCACCAGTGTCAGGTGCATCCATACCGCCAACACGACCATTATTTCCAAGTGCGGCAGCTGTTTCAACAGCTGCATCTACATCTGTGACTTCTCCTTTAGGCACAGATTTTAAACCAATTACATCAGTGGCTGGTGGATCTATAGGACCTGTTAAGCCAACATTCCCTGCATATAGTAATGCAGATAGCAATACTACGACTAATAATAATATTGGAAATGATCAGAAAGTAAATCTTATAGCCACTACTAGTGCTGCCATTAAAATCATTCATCCTCCAGAAGATCTTAGCTTAGTAGGTTAATTTTTTTTTATTTATGTATTAGTAATAGATATAGAAATTAAAAACAAAAATTATATACTTCAGGAGGAAATTAGAGCAAGACTTCCAAAATATCAGCGTCGTCAAACTGAAGAAACTCGAACTGTACAAGCTGCTGATGCCAATCAGCAAGCTGCTGTATTACAGCAACAACAACAACAGCAACAGCAGCAGCAACAAGCTGCTGCTGCTAATGCAGCTGCTGCATTTCAGGATCAACAGCAGCGACAACAAGCGGCATTAAATGCACTTCAACAACAACAACAAAGATTTCAGAGACCTCCACAAGCAGTAATGGTTCCTGCATCTGCAGCGATGCCTGTTAGTTCTGTTGCATTAATGGCTCCGCTTATGCGGCCCACTATGACTCTAGCCGCACCAGCTCTGATTCATGGAGGTAACATGATGCGACCGCCCCCCATGGGCCTACCACCAGGTAAGTCTCTATGATTTTAAATACTCATCTCTATTTCAACAAGAGCATCTCATCAATATTCATTAATATGCGTAAATATTATCAAATTTAAATCAAATTGTTTTTATATGTATCCCTTCCAATATCTTATTAGTACTATTGAAGATGTATTAAGTAAATGCCTAATACAATATTTCTTATTTTATATTATTGAATAAAAATTTATTTTTTTTTTGCTCTATCTTCTGATATGTCTGATATTTCTTCAATGGTTCAATATTTATTTCTTGTTTCAAAGACAATGAAAAGTTATGTTCAAAATACTTGATCCGAAGTAAAATATATTGACATATACATATGTATAGATATAATATACTCATGAATCAAGTACAGAAATGAATCAAGAATAATGATGATGATTATTATTAATAGATAATATATTGTACGTTTCACGGAATATATATATATGTGTATATGTGTATATATATATATATATACATATACATATATATATACATACATATACACAGTATATTTTTTTAATCAGATAAATTATATATTTTCTTTACTAACTGTAACAATAAGTAATCTTAATTTGTATTATAAAATGATTATGTTGATTCTAATGTAAGAAATCCTGAATATTTTTCAATTAGAGAGATAACTTCGGACAATAGGTTTACCCAAAAGCTTGAGGTTTATATGATCTATTTAATAGAAATATAGTTCGATCATTAAGAAAAAAATGTTTTCCATCTGACATGCAGTATAATATACCTTTGCACTTCATCCATCATTATGCAGCCCTTACCCTTTGCCCTCAACAACAAATAGATTTATCGATGGTTAGGAATGTGTTGTGGATGAATGAGAGTGATAGAAGATAAAAATTAGATTTGTATTAATTTTGGCACATAACAAGCACACAAGAGATATTTTAAATACGATAATATTAAACAAAATAAAAAAGGGGAAAAATGAAATAACTATTACAATATTAGCATGCTCAGGATTCATCCGTATGCCAGGATCGAGAGCGTTTGTCTTGTACGTTTATATTTTAACGGTGCGTTTGCAGGGCGCCCAGTCACTCCTTGCTGAGTGTTGAACGAACCCAGTCTGGTTACTAAAATCGTGTTTTATACAAGCGCAACAAGGTTGGTTCTTAGCAATTAGCATGCGGTGAAATGGCATATCTATATATATATATATACATACATAATATGTATATACATATGTATGCATATACACATATATATGCATACATATGCATATATATTATCTTTCTCTATATATATCTATATATATACATCATTATATTTATTATTATTCTTATCAATTAATTGATTAATTATTATTATTGTTATTGTTATTATTATTTTCATTATTATTATTATTATTATTATTATTATTATTATTATTATTATTA
>NW_025223501.1:6251713-6281386 GCF_014066325.1 Apis laboriosa
TACTACTACTACTACTACTACTACTACTACTACTACTACTACTACTACTACTACTACTACTACTACTACTATTATTATTATTATTACCATTATTATTATTATTATTATTGTCATCATTGTCACATTAATATACCTATATATATTTCTGTATATTTATATTATTGTCACTGGGCAGGTGGGTCGAGCGGCCAACGATATTGCATCTGTTCTGATTCCTTCAACGCCGGACAGCCACACTTTGATTTTGGACACATCACGACTCTTTGGACGTGAAATGCCTCTTCTTGAAACTAGAGTACTCGGTATCAGAAGCACGATTACGCTAGATTTATATTTTTATTATCGCGGTATATATACATATATACACATATGCCTGCTTTTCAATTACGATAGAGAAATACGTGTTTTATACATATATATATTTTTTATATAATATATATATATATTCATAGATATATTTTTCGCAATTGAAAGAAGCTCTTATTATGAAATTGATTCGATTTTCGGCCGCTCGGCTGGTTCATCGTACATACATTTTTTTTCTTTTTCGTTCCATTAGCTTTTTTATTTTCTATCTTCTTCTTACGACTCACTTGCCATTACCTCGCCAACCGTGTTTCCATCCTACCTCTTCATATTTCTTATTATATAGCTTGAAATCCTGGTGTTGTGATATAGTAGTAAAGAAATTGCTTTTTGGGCATGGTACTGACAGTCGTTCGAAGTTGTCATTCTAAATAAAAAAATGAAAACAAAGGAAACAGAAAAAACTGATGTATAATTTAATAAATTGTCCCTTCTTTCTTAATATATATATATATTTTTTCTAGGGATTCTAATTTTTATAGTTTCACGAAATACTAGAAATATTTCTGTATATATATTTTGGTAATTTTAAATTTATTTTTTAATACCACATTTTTTTAGAAAAATTACCAAAATACGAACTTGAATATTAAGAAAATATGTTTTTTTTTTTCAAAAGAAAAAGAGGGAAGGGATCATTTATTTTCGCCACTATTTTTGTTATTACTGTAAGTTCTATTATAACAAAATTTACAACGAGAACGAACGTAATGTATCTCCCTCACACCATAGCCTAGCTTTTGTGTTACACAACAATTTTAAATATTTGAAATTAATTCACAGTAAGTAACTAATTTCATGTTACTCATACACATATATAGTTATATATATATATATATATATATATATATATATATATATAACTAGTATAACACATATGCTACATATATATATCATATATACATCTATAATAGCAAATAATACATATTATATATTTAATTTAACATTGACGAATAAGGGGGGATTATTATTGATTAAAATTCGTTCAGAATTATACTCATTAACAATAATTATTAATCAGTGCCATATTAAAAAAAAAATGAGTAATATTTCTTAAAAAAAGATTTGAATTTAAATAAATATTTAATACATTTAAAATATTTAAATAATATGAAAATAATTTTACAAAAAACAAATAAAGTTTTATACATTATTAAAATCCTTTGAATTTAGCAAATAATTTAGAAAGATCATATATAAGCTTAGAATAAAAATTAAGCTTTATTTTTATATTTATAAAAGCTCTTTTGGAACAGTGTTTTGGAAGATCGGTTGGCAGCCGAGCGATTCGCTCAAATAATAAAAACTATAATTCTTAAATAGATTTCTTATGTATGGTGTGAGATTTTGCGTGGTATCACTTTTGCGAGTTTGTTGTGAGTTGCATTGTATATGCGGCACATTGCATGCTGAACTCAATTCCTCATATAGTTTGATTATAGATAAACATAGGTGGATTGCCAATAATAAATCCGTATGGGTATAATGTAGTTCTAGGAAGTCGAAATTGTTTCATTTCATCATACCGATACAGAACGCATTGTTAAAGTAAATAGATGATTTAAGATCAATGCTATTAATATAATATAAATATAAAGTCATTCCTATTAATATTTCGTTTTAGAAGCCTAATTTTAATGTAAAAATAATAATAACAATAATATAAATTTATAAATAGTCGGATAATATATTAATCTTTATTGGTCGTTAATGTCGTAGATTGAAATATTATTTAATCTATACGATACTTTATGTCACATCAGAAATAATATAATATGTTCGTTAAGGATTAAACTTTTGGAAAGACTTTTTCAAGAAATTTTTAAAAACTTTCCCCTTTTTTTTATTTATTAAAATATCATTTTAAATTATGTTCATAATTTCAATGTCGTATAATTACTAAAAATTTCAAAAAAATTGAACATTCAAAATATTTTGCAACGAACGAAATAAGCGAATCGCATATAATGGGTTGGTTATATTATTATTGATTAATTTGTTCGTTATTTATTAGCGATAACTTTTATTATCGTTTATTAAATATATAAAAAAATAAGTATCGTTATCTTTAAATTAAAACTGGACTTCTTAAAACGATATTATTTATGAAATGATCTAATAATCTGCTTTTAAAAAAATATTCTCTTTCTTTCTTTTTCATATGTTTTATTCCATTTTATTTTTTGAAAATTCGATTTGATTTCCAAAAATCGATTCGAAAAATCTATTATTTCAACATATTTAGATTAGATGAAGATTAATATAGATAAATAATATATAATTAGAGTGTTATATATTTAACAGCGTTATTTTTGGATTTAATTAAAGGAACGAAAAGAAATCATTCCTCTTGAATGTTATATGAGGAAATGCCATCGATCGGCTGTCAGACAACTTCCCGTTCAGAAGAACAAGTATTCTCTCTAGATTAATGCGGAATGCATTGGAAGAAATTATATATTTTCGTAATTAATATATCTTAAATGGGAGGAAAAAAATTGCAAGTAATGATCAATGGTTAAAAAAATTTCTTTCAAAATTCCACAATTATTTTTCGAGATATACTTTTCTATCGAACGATGCGCAATCTCCAAAAAAAAAAAAAAAAAAAAAAAAAANAAAGGTATGAAATATGATGCGAGTCGAATGTGAGCGCGAAGCAAATGAGGGAGGAGGGGAAGGGAAGGGAAGGGAGAGAGGAGAAAAGATGAAAGGGTGGGGGAAGCAACGCGTGCATTCGAGACGTACACGTAATTTGATATTTTACATTTGATGAGTACTCTGGCGACGTAAGTACATAAGATTATTTACAGATCGTTGACAAAACATGCAAATGTTATTATTATAAAAAAGTTTTAAGAAAGATGGGAAAGAAAGATCGCACATGTATCGATATATTCGGAATTCAGAGTACCGTACGTCTTTTACAGGTATGATAGGAGCTTTGCCACCGGGAGCAATGCATCCGGCATTCGCAGCTCCAATGGGTTTCCCCGGTGCACCAATGTTGGCTCCGATGATGCATCCACGCTTCAGATGATCACCTCCTATGGACGGGCCCACCCCGCCACTGCACTTCGTGCTCTGGGCCCGCCCCTAAATTTGATTAGGGTCCGGACCTGATTGACAAGAAGAGGAGAGAAAAAGCACGCGTAAAACATGTTAGCTCGCGTGGACACGCATTGTTGATCGGCCGCGGCTGCACTTGACGCATCCTCTCCTACGAAGTTTACACGAAGTTAGCAAAAATCTTTGTTTTTTTTTTATAATATCATTGCAAAACACACATCACGTCAGTGCCTGAGAGGGTTTACCAGGTGCAGTGGAAACGGTCGGTCGTCCTCCTCTCCCCCGCCGCCCCGTCGCCCCGCCACCCAGCCCCCCCCCTCTCCCCTCGATTTTTCTGCCTTCGGTAATCAGATATCGAATAAGTCCAATTCTATTAATTCCCTTTTCTTCCACGCGTGGCGCGTGATCGCGCGATATCAGCGCAACGACACTAACTTCTTCCCGAAGGAGTCTGAAGTCCCAGGTGAGCAACGAAATATTTTTTTTTTTTTGTTGTAAAAACAATTTTGTTGTTTGCCTAAAAAAACGAAAACAAGGTGATTTTGATCCTTCGGGTTTTGATTTATCTTTTCTATGGATATATTTGTTGTTACGTTATATAAGAGTACCTGGTATTGAAATTGTAGTTAATGAAAAGGATGGTGGTATTATGTTGTTAATGGCTGTTAATGAGCACGAAAGCTTTCGCGTAGAGAATTCGTACGCTACTAATACAAAAATCGTATTGTTGCAATTTTTTTTTTTTTTTTTACGTTGCTCATCGTGATATACGAAATCACGAAATCAGCTCTGGAAGGTGTGTTTCATATCTTTCGGCTGAATGTGTCTGAGTAGAAAGAAACTTCTATATACGATTTTTCCGATTTTTCGGTTGTCCTTTTATTTTTACGGTAGACCGTTTCCACGCGCTGTTTCTCAGTCTCTGCACCAGTGTTCTCTTGGAGAGACGCGATCGCGGAAAGGTGGCATTTCACACTGCAGCTCAACAAACCACGAAATCTTTTTTCTCTCTTATCTATACGTATATACATATATATATCATACATAATACCGTATAATAATATATATTAAACGTTTGTACAAATTTTAATTTTTTCCACTTTTTGATTTCGATCTCTGTTTTATTTCTTTTTTTTTTTTTTTTTTTAAAAGTAATCAAGTCATCAAAAAAAAAAAAAAAAGAAAGTTTATATTTAAGCTGCAGCGTGAACATTCTGTCGCCTCAGGTTAGTTTGTCACAACTTTTATTTTGTTAACATTCCAGATCGAGTCGATTTACTTTTCGCCACGTATTTTTATATATCTTTCCTCTTGTACATACGTTTTTTTTCGCATTTCACTCGTTGATAAGATAAATTATTAAAAGATTCTCGTTTTCGATATTATTCGGAAACGAAGAGGAAGATGCGAAGATTTCTACGGCGCGTTATATGCGCGTATATCATCACATCTAGCTTGCATATTTAAAACACTTTTTTCCCATTGTTAACGATATAAAAGATATTTTAAAAATAGATCGCTCGTTATTTAAGGTGGAATCATTATATAAAATCTATTTATTTATTTTTTTTTTTTTAAATATCTTTTCCTCGAAATTTCAATATTATCGATAGATATATTTTATTAAACAAACATTCATACATTTATTATGTATAGTTATATTTAATTTAAAAAAAAAAACATTCGAATAATTTTGCAAAAAAATAAAATAGATTACATTTTGCACGATAATAATATATAGATATGATAATTATTTTGCATAAAAATTTTCGCAAATATTTGTTCGTAGTAAATTCATTCGTAGAATTTTTAAAATAATTCTTTTTATCGTTAATAATAGTAAAAATAATTTGCAAGCTATGTGACATACTTTATTCGATTAAAGTTTGTTTTTTGTAGCAAATTTGCAAATTATCGGAACGAAAATAATTTTTATTACAAGATATAAGAATAAAATTGAAAACGAAAAGGAAAACGAAAAAATTTAGTTTGATATTCAATTTTATCATTAAGATATCTATTTCATTTATTAATTAAACGAGTTTTTCCTCTTATTCTTATTATTATCGATAAAAATGTTTCACGTTCTCTCTGTTAAATGCATCTCACTCGATATCACTATATATATTTTAAAAAGATTTTACGAAACAACAATGTTAATTTACAATTTTTGTACGTCCACGTTTCCTCGTCTAATATTTTATAAAATAGTTATTAATGATTATTCATTTATGTTTTTTTTTTTTTTTTTTTTTTTTTTTNTTGTTCCAAACAACGCTCATGAACGAACAATGCGAAAAATTTATACACTTTTCCTCGATACGAGGAAAATTTCTTTTTTTTTTTCCCCCCTTTTTTCTCTTCTCTTTTTTTTTTTTTTTCTTATAAATTGTAAATTATAATTAATTAATTAGAACAAAAGACAAACAAAGAATATATATTAAAATTAGATTTAGAAACGGATTGATGAATTAGACAAATATTTGCTCCCGTGTGAACGGTACGAATTATTTTAATCGAGAAATCGATGGATCGATGATAATCTAATAACACGTTAAAAGATGCGTTTAATTTACTGGTCGAAAAGTAGATGTGATCGATTCGATCTGCGAAGCCCTATTCCTTTGCAAGAAACGTGTTGGCAACGCATGAGTGAGTGGTAAGTACGGAGGGTGCTCAGGAAAACCGATATCAGCTCTCTCTACACTCGACTCACGCCGTTTTCTTTACATTATCCTATGCCAAATTATTAACGTTCCGATCGTAAAGTATATGGTGATATTATTTATAAATAAATATATATATATATATATTATATATATTATACAAATGATTTGTCAGAATTCGTATTGGGTATAAATATATCGGAAAAAAAAAAAAAATATATATATATATTTTAAGTTTAAATTCTGTTAAGTTTGTTGCAATAAATACCAAATCCTTTACGAACGGATCGGAAATTTGACTTAATTCATCGGAAACTTCCTGTTTCCTCTCTTCAATCTTTTCCATTTGATTGATCCTTTATTTTCTCTTTTATCGTTTTATTATTTCTTCAGGGTGTCTATTGATAGGAAAACGAAATCTGTAAAGAGAAAAAAAAAAAAAAAGAAAAGAAAAGAAAAGAAAAGAAAAGAAAAAGGAAAAAAAAAAAAGAGAAAAGAAAAGATTCAACTCGTAAAAAACATATCGCGATCACATTACACAACGATAACCTGCGATAAATTATGAAACGAGAAAAGAAGAAAAAAAAAAGAAATGTTATTATATTATGAGATTAGTGTTTCGTAGGTGGGAGGGAGTGATCGAATCATTATTTATCAAGATTTTAATCTCGATAAAATGGGAATAATATAATCGCAAAAGCTTGAACTTTTCATACGTTTCATGCTTTCAGAGTAACGGAAATCGGCACGTAAACGTATTGCGAAAGTGTGGCGAAGACGGTGCAAGAGGAGGCTGCAAACTTAAGCCATGAGATATTGTCCGCTTTACTGTACGTTGACAATATAATAGAAATTATGAATTGTACAAACATGTAATTCACCTGTTTGATCATCAAAGTACGAATTCGTTATTAATTTTCTTTCACTTCCTCAAGGTTCACCTCAGTAGGCACCCTGTTTGTCTATTCTTTCTCTCGACTTTGATCATTATTTCGAGAAAAAAAAAAAAAAAATGAACGAACGAAACGGCGCATAACCGCGGCGTAAAACCACGTGTACGTACCTTAAAAAAAAAAAAAAAAAAAAAGAAAAACAAACAAAAAAAAAAGAAACTACGCATCGTTATAAATAATACTTCATTTTCAGGGGTTGTCTTTCCGAATCGTGTCTTTCGAGCCGTTTTATCTCGAGGGATCAAAGGTGACTCGTGCAACCGTCGTGTATTAAAAATATTATACTTTCGATTGAATTTCGAAACGCGGGAATCACGAGGGACGCTTCTCGTCTCTTCGATTCGCTTAGAGGCCTGCCAAGACACGCCACTTGGCCAGACATTGTTTCTCGACCGCGCTTTCCTTTCGTTCTCAGATTCGGCAGGACAATCTGATCACAGAATTGGACATGTAGAAGTTCTGTTATTTATTGAGTGTCACATTATCAACTTGTTCCGAATAAAGACGTTCTGTGGAAAGTCCGAAAGATTGGGCATAGTCTGCCGTTCTGGGAACTCGCCTGATAAATTCTTTTTCGAACGTCGTCGTATTTGCATCGTATCGATCTTTTATATATCTTCCTTCTTTCTTCAACGTCTTCCGTCTTTATCTTTCTTTTCTAAATCTAATCTTATTTATCTTTTTTTTCTACTCGGCAAAAGGAGAAAAAAAGAAAAGTTTTTGGAAAGATGAAAGAATATTCTCCCAGAATGGCGGGCGACAGCCACATATTGTTTCAACCAATCACAGCTCTGACTGCTGTTGGACCTTATCGGTCCCTTGCCTGAAGGCAGGCGATTGTTTGGACCTACCGTCCTAAAGTCGAGGTAGTTGTTGTATTCCCAATTGTACGCTCGATCTTTATATCGCGTTCGTGAACGCGTTTGCCTTAATTTTTTCTTTTTTTTTTTTTTCTTTTTTCTCCACATCATAATCGCGTATCTTTCAAAACGTTTGGAAGAATACTCGAGTTGAAAATCATAAATTTTAGTTCATGAAAAAAAAAAAAAAAAAAGAAGCAATTGGTAAGTTAGAAGCAAAATAGATTGGGAAATATCATGACCTTGGCTGCGTGGACGCGTGGCTGGACCGAGAAACAATATCAATCGTAATCGATAATTGAGTCGTGGGTAAATCGTGTTAACTGATTTCGATCGTTCGAAATGTTGGAACGAGAACGATTTCTATATATATATATATATGTATATATATATATATTTTCACAACTGAGTTTCGATTATTTATATTATTATGTTATATACATATGTACAGTTATATTTTTCTCTCTTTTTCTCTCTCTTTCTTTCTCTCTCTCTCTCTCTCTCTCTCTCTCTCTCTCTCTCTCTCTCTCGTTCGACAATTCGATCGTTCGTAGAATGCTTAGCTGGCTCTGTGTGTATATCGATACATCTGTATCTTACGTTGCGCAAAAATCCTTCATTATCCTGTTCCTTTTTTATGCTAATAATGTCTTTCCATTTGGTGACAGCGGATGCACGATTCGCTCGTGGGGATCGCTTTGCTCGAAGAACCGGTAACACGGTGGCTCTTTATCATTCTAATAATCTTTAATATAACAGCGGCTCTAAGCACAGGAAATTAAGTGCTACCTTCAAAATACGATACGAAAATATTATTTGCAATTTCCCCCTCCCTTTTTTATTATTTATTTATTTATTTATTTATTTATTTATTTATTTATTTATTTTTCTTCTTTCTTCTTAGTAATATTATCATCGTCAGATCTTATCTTTTTTTCATATCGATTTCGATGGACGGGCGATCGTTTCTCTTTACGCGAAATTCGATCGAACGAAATGAAAACGATTTCGGGAAAATTGGAATACGGATACATTTTCCATCGAGTTTCTCTCGTATGTATATTTGCGATATATATATATGTATATATATTTTTNAATTTTAGCAGTAGTCTCTCTCTACTCTTCTACAGCATTGTTGTTTTCAGCCGACTGCGCCTGCGATAGAATGGACTGATATTGTCGAAGAAAAATAGAGAGGAATAGGTGGCACATTGCACCTGTATCTCGTTCAAAACGTTCAATAAATGATAAATTGTTTGATAACAATGATCACGCTTTATCACGATTGAGATCATCAACGGTTTTCTTTATATTAATTCTTTTTTTATGTAAGATGAATATCTTTAAAATTATTCGTTTTTCGGCCAAAAAAAAAATCGATGATTTCAATCGCGTGAATGCGTCCCTTTTCATTTTTTATCTCTCGCCTCTTAAAAATTTATCTCTCCTTTTTCATACCTTGGAAAAAGTTTACAAATTTATACAGATATTTTTAGACGAGTCGTTGAACGAACAACAGAAGTCGGATTGTTTCTATTGTCGAAATGGCAACGAGGGTCAACGATGTTTTTTAAAAAAAAAAAAAACTCGATTCGATAATTCCTTTGCGAGACCTAGATAGACCGTGAAAAAATTATTTTGCGTCTATTTTATAATATATCGATAAAATTCGAATTAAATTCATTAAACTTTTTGACCAGAGCTGATACGTATATTAAATTTTATTGATCGAAGATTCGAATCTTAAAAATTCGATCGAGAATGAATGAATTTAATTTAAATTGTCGGATCGTGCATGATTTTATGAACGATAAAATATAAATTAATTCGAAAGATACGTAATTATAATCATAAATAATCGTTAAAAAAAATATACGCAAATTAAGAGAATCGAAATAATCGCGAATAAGTTCGTGCATCGATAGATTATACTGGAGAAATTTAAATTTTACGATTTCGCTAAAAAAAAGAAAACCGCTTTTAATTAATGATTGGTACGCTTTGATTCAAAGAAAACCGGTATATTCCTTACGATAATATAAATTTGATAACGCGATTCAACAACGATAAAAATAGCGTTAGAAAATGATTTCCATTGTTGGCGTTAAAAGAGGATAATATATAAGCATCTACGGTGTAAGCGATCGCGAAAGTGAAAGCAGACTGTATGTTTGTATGCGTATATATATATATATATATATATATATAAATATATGGAGTATTCAATCGACCTCGGAATAGCGCAACGGTTGGCTCGCGCACGATATCTAACCAAACCTTGTTAAAAGGTATTGGAGAGCGAGTGTGTTGTTTAAAAGGATATAAAAATGCATGTTGCACGAGTCACAGTTGCATCTATTATTATTATTATTAATTAATGTTAAAGTTTCTTTTCAACGGATAGTAAATTTACGTAATATTTTATTTCGAAATATTAGTTGTTCGAACGAATTTTCTTTTCTTAGATTCTTTCGTTATAATTGTTTGCGTCAAACGGTCGACGAATCGTTCCGGTTCGCTTCTCATCGCATTTTGTCGATGTGACAAAAATAGTACATCAGTAATAGCTTGTTTATTCAAAAAGTTTCTTAATAAGTGAGAAGAATATTTATCTATCGTAAAAAATAAGCAATTTTATGGAAGATGATTTTTACATATATCGATTGATGTATCGTAAAGGGAATTACGTCATAAAATTGGAGAATTCGTTTCGCGTAATTAAGAAACACGATTATTCGTGAGTAGAACGAAAGAGCGTGGGTACATTAATCGACGTCTGATCGTAACACAAATAACAGAAAAGTCTCACGGAGAAGAGCAATTGTGTACGAAGATGCTTTGCATACAATCTTGAGTTCAACCGTTCTAAGGACTTTCACTTGGAATTTACGTCAAAGGGAAGTGAACTAACTCGGCGATAAATCAGTTTACAATTAAATTTTCTTTCACACTTGGATCTTTCGTTTCGTATTATACTTCTTCTTTTTTTTTTTTCCTTTGTTCCCCGTGGGAAATCCACTACATCTCTTTCTTATTATATTCGTTAACGAATGCGGTACAACTTTTTCCAGATCAATATAAATCCCTTCTTACCCGAGATCGCGTTTATATAATTGTCTTTAATTATCTTTCGTACATTTTTTTTTATCGATCGAAAAGAAAATTGCGATTTTTTTTCTTCCTCTTCTTTTTTTTCCCTCCCGTCACAAACATTTCAATTTCTCTTTAAGATGGATTTCGATTCCAATTAGAATTTGAACCGAGATAACACCTTTCTACTACTGGAAATTCGATACTTTCACGCTTTTTATCCTTACTCGCGATGAAGTAAACAAACGACTCCCGTTTACGAACATATCTCGCTACAACATAGTTGGTTCATCGCTCCTTTTCACTACCAACAACCACGCGATGGATTAATACAAGGGAACGATGAATCGTGGTATTTCAACGAGTCTGTCGAGCGGATCGGTAAAGCCTTGAACGGTATCCGAACGGTATTCTCTACAGGAGAACGTAATTCCCAGACCAGACGAATTCTCAGTTTGTCGCGTGTTCTCGTCGCGATAGTATACTATTTGCTTTCTTTCGCGTTTCCATCTCTCGTGAACGCGATTCCTCTCGACCCGAACTCTTACTCGGTCGACGAAAGTCGAGTCGAGTGTTGTCCAAACACTGTTCGAATTATTATCGAGTCGACCAAGTGTTCGGTAAATAAGTAATTTAAATAATGGTTAATGTTTCGCGGTTATCTTGCATCCGGGTGAAATTTATTTCACGAAATATACTTTTGACCTTCAACAGTTTTTTTCAACCGTATCACGGGTGTTTAAAAATTCGACCAAATAAATTCGGGAGAGTGAACAAATATTTCGTATTGAAATAATTTCCAATTTTTGCATCGCGCGTTTCGTCACGTTTTTTTTACATACGCTTGTAAAAATTGATTTAAAAAGACAATCGTTCGTTATTAGAATAAATTTGTTAGTCAAAAAAAAAAAATTTAATTATAATAAAATATATATATATATATATTTAAGATTTATCAAAAGGTGAAAAATCATCATTTTAAAATATTCGAAATAAATGTGTATGTTTAAAATATTTGTCGACCCACTTTATCGCAGTGTGTGATTGTTATTAACGTGCGAGTAACTCGATAGAAAGTACGATTGCATTGCAAGACTAATTTTTGTCTCTTGATATCGTATTACCGTATTCTTTAAAAAAATATTATTTTTTTCGAAATAAATATGTATGTAACTCGCTTTACCGAACAAAATCTAATCGAATATATATATATATATATATTTTTAAATTATTATAACGAATTTCTAAACGTAATGTCGAGCGAATCGATTAATTTAGAAAAGGAAACAAAGGAAAACGGGAAAAAATTGAAATAATAAAAAATAATTAACGATAAATCGCACTTTTTTTTTCTTTAACAACAGATATTATAAGTTTCGATTTTAAATTCCCGGATAATTGGCACGATAATGATTAATTTATCGATAATGTTAATTTGTAGTATCAACGTGGGAGTGGTTAACCGTTAGATAGAATCAGGAAATGAAAATGCGAGTCGGATCGACTCTCCACCTTTTCAATATCTTGCTTCAAATCCATCTCTGGACCACGATCGTCGCTGGCGACGAGGATAAACTTCGCGTGATCTTCCAGTGGAAACAGCTCGATTACGAATGGCCGAACAACGA
Source organism: Apis laboriosa (assembly GCF_014066325.1). NCBI lineage: Eukaryota > Metazoa > Arthropoda > Insecta > Hymenoptera > Apidae > Apis > Apis laboriosa. The sequence continues at coordinate 6,264,346 of NW_025223501.1, forward strand.
AACCAAACTTCTCTTCCCAGGATACAAACAGGAGGACAACCTTCCCCTTGGCCTCGAGATTACGAGCACCAGGATATTTGTCACTGTGCCGAGATGGAGGCGCGGTGTCGTTGCCAGTTTGAATTATTTTTACGTAAATGGTGAATAACAACAATAATAAAATTTTATCAATTATTTTTAGTATCGATGTATTAGAATCGATTTTGGCAGAGAGAGAGAGAGAGAGAGAGAGAGAGAGAGAGAGAGAGAGAGAGAGAGAGAGATAAAAATAACGAATACGTTTCAGATACACGGGAATCTCCTACTTTGATACCTTATCCTTCTTTCGAGGCGCATCAATACGAAGGTGGAAGCGTGCCGGAGATCATTTCGCCGTTTCGAATCCGAGTGGATCGATGCGAAAGATTGTGGGTGCTCGATACAGGATTTACAGATATTTTGCAAAATCCGGAACAAGAGGCGCCGCCCGCGTTGCTCGTCTACGATTTAAAAAACGATCGATTGCTACGAAAATTCGTTATTCCCGAGGATCAAAAAACGCACGATTCTCTTTTCGCGAATATCGCGCTCGAAGATTACTCCTGCGAGGATACCTTCGCTTATCTGGGCGATCTGGGTGGTCCCGGACTGGTGGTCTACTCGTGGAAGTCGAGAAAATCATGGCTCGTCAAGCATCGCTTCTTTCAACCCGATCCGCAAGTTAGCATCGTTTCTTATCTCATCTTCACTCCACTTTTTATCTTTACGATCTCGTTCCCCTATCTTCTTCTATTCTTCTATTCTTTTTTTCAATTTTTAAGAGCGAGGAATTCAACGTGTCGGGAATTTCGTTCCAATGGACCGACGGTTTGTTCGGTATGAGCATCGCGCCATCTAACGATGGATACAGCGTGATGTATTTCCATCCACTTTCCAGCACCATGGAATATTCGGTTAGTACCAAGATATTGAGAGATCCTGAACGCGCCAATTCTCCAGGTAAATCTATTTATTTTAATATCGTATCCGGTATATCGCGATCCATCCATTTCACGTTTTTGGCTTTCAGACAACTTCAAAGAATTTCGAACTCTCGGGTCTCGGGGACACAATGGTCAGAGTAGCGTTAGCTTTTTGGACCCGAACACCGGAGTTCTTTTCTACGCGTTAACCAATTTAAATGCTATCGCGTGTTGGAAACCTCGAAACACGTTCACGCTTCAGCAACAAGGTCTTATTTATCAAAACGGCATCACGATGGTTTTTCCTAACGATTTAAAGGTAATAAAATACGTTCGTCTCTCTTCTTTAAACCTTGATAATATATATATACTTGATAATATACCTTGATAATATATATAGTTGATCAACAGGATCCCGATAAAAAAAGTCCTAGATCGATCGAGCAATGTTTGCATCACGCGATAATAAATCATGTTTACAAAAACTCGTTTAAAACTCGTTATCCAAGAGTTAATAGTAGATTTAAAAAATATTTTGAATCGCAAAAGCGACGAATGAAGTAAAAACTGTATTAAAGTTTTACCAGAGATAATTTCAATCTAGTATATTGGCAGAAATAAAGTTACTAAAAAATCTCCCTATCGCTAGGTTTTAATAATGTCAAATATCTATCGCTTTTATTATTTATTTTCTTCTCTAATATATATATTTTTAATAGCATGTCTTCTTGATTTCAGATCGATCAAAATGGGAATATTTGGGTACTCTCGGATCGTTTGCCTACCTTCATGTATGCACGTTTGGATCCCGAAGATTATAATTTTAGAATTCTTATGGGATCTGCCAAAGAAGCTATAAGAGATACTGTTTGCTCCACGAATCCATCGGAAAATAGTCCGACGACTACCGTTCCTCCGGAAATGTTTGAAAATTCTAGTTGCACGAACGAAACTCGATCGATTCTCGTATTTGCAATTGCCTTAATTGTTCTTCTCACGAGAACGTCTGTTTGAAAAGTTTTACTTAATTTAAATCCTTTCAATCACGACTGAATGTATTTGTATTCCATATACTTTTCAAGATTATTTCCAAGTTTAATTTTACGAGAAATTTTCCGTAAAATGTAAATATTCTATTTCTATTGTTTATGATCTTATTAGATTATACGTAATAGTTTGTACAGTCGGTAAAGTAATATATAAATATAATAGTTATCCTAATGAACATAAATAGCATTGAAAATAAAGCAAAATATTGTCAAAAGTAATTTATATCAACGCGATAAATATATATTATGTGTGTATATATATATATATATATATATTGATTGAAATCGTTTGGTACAAATATATATTCTTCTATTGTTCCTAAAATATAGTTGGAATGGAAAAGAGTAACTTCATCCAATAATAGGAATAAAAATAATCTATAAAACATTATTGGGATACACGTGATTAAAAAAAGAAAAAATATTTATAGAAAAGTTTTAATTTCATCGTAATAATCATAAAAAAATATTATTTATTTGTATAAGAAATACAATGCCGTGTTGAAAGGATTAACAAGATCTTAGTAATAATGTAATAATTTCTTAGTGAAAAAATATAGTGTGTCTCGTGATTCGAAAATTTCGAAAAAGTTTCAAAACTGTTTCTGATTCTTCGAAATTCCAGAGAATTCTGAAATTTTCGAACCAAATATCGGATTCAAACATCTCTAAATTTCAAAACGCCGAGAATATGTCTCGAACATTGTGAATATGCTTTCACGTGAATAAGAAGAATTTGAAAATCGAGATGTTATTTTTGTCAATGACGCGCATAATCGAGTTTCTTTCCAATCTTGAAAAGATTTATAAAATTATATCGGATTGCAAAAAAAAAAACTATTGAATATTTTTTCAATGGTATACATTTTTTGACGATTGTGAAAAGAAACTTGAACGAATAGACGACTGATTATTAGTTACATATAACATGATTCAGATATTGAAATAATTGTAATATCTGATTTAGATAAATATATGTATATAATATATTGGACTTTAATAAAAAATGTCATGTACATATACTTGCATTGTGTAAAAATTGGATCAAAGAGACTTTAAAATTTTAATCAGCAAAGAAGACAAATAAGTTAACATATTCTAATATTATATCGAGGAATTTTATTGAAAAAATAATGAAAGAAGATAGAGTAAAAAATACGAAATTAGCGCTTTTTTTAACTTCCAAAGAGATTTCTAAAAGAATTCGAGAGATAGCGCTGATCCTCGATTCTTATTCTACTTATGTTTATGTCTTCGATACTCGAGAGATGGAACTGATGGTTAATTCTTCCCATATCTCTATTCTTTATCCGTAATGATTTCACAATTTTTCCCTAGAATTGTTCTTTTTCCATTATTTTTTTTTTGTTTATGTTATAATTACATTATTTCTCAATAACAGCTATCTTTAAATTTGTTCATCCTTTTTCAATTTATATCCTAATTTTTTTTTTCGATATTTATTCTCGTGTAAAAGAAATAATATCGCACTTGACCTATATACATAAATTGAAAAACTTCAATTGAAAAACTTTATGGTAATCTATATTGAATCGAAATTTTAAGGAAGTAAGATCTCAATATAAAATTTTAATTACGAGTATTTATTAATTTTTGAGATATTGTTAAAAATCTTTTTACATATCGAATACTGTTTAGTATGCAATTGACACTTATTAATTATTTTTATATACAGCGATTGATATTCAAAATATTTCAAAATTATGATATAACTATGTGGTTATTATTTGAATAACTAACAAGTAACTCCAAATACTATTATTAATTCATACATTTTGCGTCATACATGACTGTTATTCGATGTATTTATAGAAACTAGATGATCACACCACTGACACATGTATACATAGAATTCAATATATATATATAGCATAGGCAAAGATTTGAAAAATTAATAAATATCTGCAAGTTATATTTTATATTTTGAAATCTTCTTCTTTTCTTCGATTCATGATAATTGAATCATATTATACTTATTTATACTTAATCCAACTTTATTTTTACAATTTATATACGATATAATTTGGATAGAAATGAATTTTGTAAAAAATTTTCTATTTTTTCGAAATTTATTATTTACTACTAGAAAAATTGTCGTACTTTTCGATGCCGATAATCCTGATTTTTCACTAAACATCGATCAATTAAATATTTACTTTATCGATTGATTATTAGGTAAGATTATTTTTCGTAAACAAATACAAAACGAGAAGAATGATTGGGAAATTATATTACATTATTTATATCAAAAACATGAAAACACAGTGTTGTATTAATTGTGGATAAATATAAATAAAATGGCAAAAATCTGAGATATATTAAAAGACCGAATAATTTTTTGTCGCATATTAGAAATATTTGTTTCATTATCTAATGCTTATCTTATAGAATTATTTGTGTAAAAATTTGCCTTGGAATATTTTACATCTAAAAGATAAGAGATAATTATATAATATAAATTTTAAAACAATGAAAAACATTGGAAAAAAACTTAATTCGGTAAAATAATAAATCAATTTATAATTTGCATGTAATTTTTCTCGATAAAGAGAAACAGTTTTACAATAACGTGTCATTAATTCATCATCTCGGTATCATATTTTAAGGTCAAAGTGCTAGTTCATTTAGATTCTGACCAGTAAATGTTTGTTTTACATGCGTATATATAAGATAGAATATATATATAAGAAAGAAGAAGTTTACTTTTCAAAGTTTCATTAAAAGCAATACGGTAAAACGATATGGAATACGAGTTTCAGTTTTAATCAATGTTAGTAGAAAATAATTTTTGCATATCTATTTATATTTTTCACGCGATCGAATAAATATACTATAATAAATTTCTATTAACAACTATCGTTATCGAAGATATATCGTTTCAATATCGAACATTGGGAATATATATAAACCAACATCAATTACGAGTATCTTTTCTTCTAGATATTTCCATAGGAGGAACATCTAGGCACAATTAATCCTATTTTTGGTATGATAACGAATTTTAATTTATGAAAACAATAACATATTATATATATTATAAATTACAAAATTAAATACAATTAAATATTCATTTTTTAAAACATTATTCAATGCGCGAATTAATGATTATTTTATTTATGTTTTTTCCATTAATTTTGTTCATGAGACATAAAACATAAAACATAAAACATTTACATAAAACATTTACATAAAATTAAAATTACATAAAACATTTTTTTATAAAAAATATAATGCTAATAAGGGATTGTAAATATTTTGAATTAACAATTTTTCAAATAACACGATCGCTACGTAACGTAAATCATATAATAAAAAAAATATAATATAATAAAAATATAATAAAAAAAATAAAGGAAACGTACGAAAAAGTGTGATTTATCGAAAAGAAATTCAAAATATATGTGGAAATCGATTAAATGGAATTTTAATTTACGAAAACGGGATTAATCGATGTTTATTTTATCCGATATGGAAAAAAATTAAAGTTTTTTTAACGATACGTTCATTTTTATTGAAGATAATTTGAAATTCGAATAACAACAATATTGGCACATATATCTTCGCTGCAATCGCTAATACTATTCCAAATATTTCCATAATTTTATTGTTCCATAATTTTCGATCAAAAGCATATTCATATAAATTCAATTTAATCGATACAATTTATTTTCTCATTACTTTCCAAACTATTTGTCGACGAAAGATGAATTCGTTAAAAAATAATTTATACGTAAGTAATTTTAAATCTTTTTTATACGTGTGCATACCATTTTCATTGGTAGAATGAAATAAAATTTTTTTTTTGTATAAATTATTAGTCAATAATTTCAGTATCACATGTTTTTTTTTTTTAGAAAAGTGAGAAAAACGATACCATGGGGAAAAGTGAAAGCTCGATACCAGGTTTCGAAAATTTTCCCGGAAGGGAGGCTAAAGTTAAAACAGGCTACGCTTATCTCGAAGGAAGAAGGCAAGTAGATGGCGCGGAAGATTTATGGAGGATTGGAAATAATTTATACGATTTGGAAGGGTTCGCAAAATTTCATCCAGGAGGCGCTGAATGGATCCGCCTTACCAAGGGTACCGATATTACCGAACTTTTCCAGGTATAATTATATTATTTGTTATTAATCATCGAATTATCGATATGAAAGAAATTTTTTCCATTTTTCTGATCGTTTCTCTAGTCGCTCCGTGTAAACGATGATTCGTTTAAAAAGAACAAATAGATCGAGATTTAAACGACAATCTTCTGAATTGTTCGAGAATAATTCGAAATCTATTATAATTATCTATATTCGAAAATTGAACTCGATTGTTATAAAGGTTATTCGCGCTTTTTTCAGACGCATCATTTGACCGATAAAGCCGCAAAACTTCTTCCAAAATATTTGATAAGGGAGGCTGTTGCACCACGAAAATTGCCATTAACGTTCGAGCCAAATGGTTTCTTTTCTACGTTCAAAAGACGAGCGTTAGAAGCTTTGAAGGACGTGGATTTCCATCGACCGTCCACGAAAACGAATTTAATCGCAGATTTTCTTTTCGCCTTTTCTTTAATATTTAGCATCTTGGCAGCGTACACCCAATCTTATCTAATGATCGTGTTTACCGGTTGGTAAAAATATTTCTTCGATATTTTTACTCCGACAAAAGCTCGTAACACCGTTAATCGATAAAGATTTATATTTTCAGGGATTTTCCTCACATGGACTACTATAAGCGCCCACAATTATCTTCACATGAAGGATAACTTTCGAATGTATTATTTCGATTTGAGTACGATGTCATCGAAGGATTGGCGAATAACGCACGCGATGAGTCATCACATGTATCCCAATACTCTTTGGGATTTTGAGATATACGCGTTCGAGCCTTTCATTCATTGGTTACCAGATCCGAAAAAATCTTTACCGATGGTTTTCGTGAGTCAACTCATAAGTCCTATCATTTGGGCTTTGATGTTTTACGAACAAGCGATCAAAAGGTTTTTTTATTTTATTATGTATATTATGTATATATGTATATTATATAGTATATCGTGACAAATCAAACGTATTTATTCGTTTCAGATATTATTCAGTGTTTTTCGAATATAAAACGTTCGAATTGAGAGACGCAATACCTTTTTTCCTACCCGTTTTAATGTCATTCTTCACACCAAATTTCTTCACGGCTGTGAAACTGTGGTTATTGATCTTAGTATCGGCTAGTTTTATGTTCTCCATAATCGGTTTCAACGCAGCTCATCATCATCCCGATATCTTTCACGATGGTGACATATACAGGTTTGTTTACATCGAAATGTTTTGCATTTTGAGAATTCGAATATTATTTTCTTTAAAAAGAAAAGAATCGTTTTAACGAGTTTTTTTTTTAAGATTTTGAATCAATCTTATGTTTATCCTGTCTCAAAAAATCAAAAGATCGTTTTTCTTTCTTTTTTTTAGAGACGATTACGATTGGGGTGTACTGGAATTGGACGCTGTGAGGGAACGAAAGGTGATCGACGATTCCGATTTTTTGGTATTGACGAATTTCGGTTTGCACGGTCTTCATCACCTTTTACCAACGGTCGATCATTCTTACTTGTCACTTTGCGTGAACGCTTTTGAACAAACTTGCAAGGAATTTGGGATCAGTATCGAAAAATTCACTCAATGGGAACTCGTCAAAGGACAATTTAAACAATTGGCACGTAAGAAACCGAAGAAGAATTTGAGATAGAAGGAACGAAGAGTATTTCGAAATAATCGTATTTTGATGTATCATATGAATATGTAACACGAGTTAAGAAGTATATAATATAATAAGTAAGAATCGGAGTGTGATTTTTTTTTTTTAACGCCATCATCAAACAAATCAAACGAATTTTGCTTCTTTTCGTTCTTAATTTTATTTATTGCTTATTTATTTATTAATAAATACATACTTCGGCTCTCTTTATAAATTACAATTAAGTTTATAGGATAGGATTATCATTTCGATGACACGTATAATAATAATAATAATTGCGCGCTGCCGTTCAAATCCGTGACTAGCGTTAAATTTTTTTATCATCTTTTTTTTCTTTTTTTTTTTCTAATAATCTCGCGTTCCGTTTTTTTTTTAACGCGTATTTCCATTTATCGATTCGTCCGCTTGATACGCGCGTATGCCAGTATGCCACGTATTAACGTGTTAACGTTTTTCGACTTTCGATCAATCGCGTTGCATTTCGGCCGCTCGTATCTTTCCTCTCTCTCTTTCTCTTGCTCTCCCACTCTCACTCTTTTCTTTCATTCTCTCTTTCCTCGACCGTCAGCGCGAGTGGTGAAGTCATTTCTCCTCCTCCTCCACTTATATCACCACCCATTTTTTTTCTTTTTCTTTTCCCAATATCGATCTTTTTAATAATATTACTTGCTTGCATATGCATCGTATATAAATAAATATACGCTAAAAACGTTTAAAACGAGCAAAAATATTTTTCATATACCGTTTTTTTCTTTCTTTCTTTTTTCTTCTTTTATTTCTCGAAACTGGCAAGGTGACCAAGCGTGGGCATCGCGACGATATTCTTTCCGTATTCTACCGAACAACGCGAACAACAAGGTATGCGTAGGTATGAAGATAATGGGATGAGTTATTCGAATGAGATGAGACACGATGAAAGTTCGCCGATTGCGATTAATTCCTTCGTTCGTTAAGCTGTTGCGATAATGTGTTTTCTAACAAAAATACAATATTTGGTCGCAGATAGAGATTTTTACAGTTCACCATCGGGCTGCAGGTCGAAGCGTGGCGGGAATGCGGAACCATCCAATTGGGGTTTGAACGCAGGTCGATGAGGCTGGAAAGAAAAAGAAAAGAAACGTTTCAACGTCGCTTCGTTTTCGAGGGGGATAATAACGATGGGATCAAGTAACGTATCTCTCCAATATCTCCTTTTGCAATCACAAAATCTATACGTTTTCCTTCTTCTCTTCGTTAAAAGTATTCTAAAAAAAAAAAAAAAAGAAGGAGGAAGAGAATCATCTTGATCCCATCTTTCCTTTTTAATCGGGATACACGTTTTACACGATACACGTAGAGAAAGAAAAAACAATTTTAGAAATGTTTAGCGACACGTTCTCTTTGTGTCCTTTTTCATCGTGAAAAATTGCAAATATTTATGTAATCGCGGATCATCGATCCGTGTAAAACAAACGATAAACAACAATGGGAAATTATCGGTCGATCGAGGGTCGTGATACCTCTCTCGTTACTTGTTTTTCTGGATCATTTTCTCCGTCTATATTCGATTGGACGAGAGAAAAGAAAAAAAAAAAGTGATCGATGGCGTGATATGTATATATATATATATCGTGTTTGTGAAGTGAAAGAAAAAAAAACATACGTAGACAAATTGATTTATTCACGCGTAATTAAACATTTAACTAACTCTATGATCAATGCCAAGCAATGATTCGTGTTTTCTAAATTCTATGGAATCCGGTCAACCAATCAACACGATTTGTTGTTGGGATAAGGTAATGCACAACGTTAATCAACGATTAAGGGATCAAGCTTCATACTTTAAAAGGTGTTGCGCCCCTTGAAGTGGTGTTATCAGCGTTTCACACAGGTTCAAAAAAAAAAAGAAAAAAATAGAAGACATTGACCGATTCGGTCGGGGATTCGGAAAGTATTCTCTGTATATATATATATATATATATGCGTGATATTTTTTTTTTTTTGTTGAAGAATCATTATCTTGTATTTTTTTTTTTGTCTATCTCTCTTTACTTTTCGACACCACACACACGTGCTTATGACACGTGCACAGACTTACATGGACCGGCGCGATGCTCTTTACTCCAATGCGGAGGGCGCCTTACGGGCCTTCTGTTGGGGCTATACAGGGACACACAGATTTTTCGATTAATTAATCTCCTCTCTTCAAACGCACGTTTTCGTTCATCGATCTCTACGATGATGCACGAACCATCTCTCGACAATATCTTTACAATATTTTTATTTAGATTACTTCTTTCCTTGAAACTCGCTCTCGTATACGAAAACTTGCCAATTTCACTATATATTATTTGGAAAAATTCGGGGAGGGGAATATTTTAATATTTCCTTTTGCCTTACAGAAGAGATAAGAGAAAGCAGAAACTCTCCAAGTGAATAGATAAGATAGAAAGGACGAACGTGAAAATACTTTGATGCGCCGAGGGGCCGAGCTCGAAGCTGTTAATCTACGGGCTTACCGCTGGGCTCAGTCCACGCGCGGCACTTCCTCCGCGTCCCTTAGTACGGAACTTGGTGATCGCCTGCTCGGCAAGGTCCGCCCTTTCCTCCGCCTCCTCCAGCTCCTGTTGCGCTTTGCGGAATTTCGCGAGATTCAGAGCGGCGATCTCTTCCGCTTCTTCGATCTGCCTCTTGTACGTCTTGATCTTCTGCTGCAGCTTGTCGACCAAATCTTGCATACGCTCGTGGTTCTTGCGATCTTCGTCGGCCTGCAAAACGTTTTATATAAGATTCTCTCCAAGACATCGATCGCACTGTGTTTATATGTATACTTACCTGGAAGCTAAGCTCCTTGATGCGACGTTCGGATTTGCGGAGATTCTTCTGGGCATCGGCGTGTCTCCTCTGCTCTCCGTCGAGTTCGTTCTCCAATTCGCGGACGCGTTGCTCCAACTTTTGGATCGCCTTCTTACCACCTTTCAAAGCGTTCGCTTCGGCCTCGTCCAAACGTACCTGAAGCTCCTTGATCTGGGTCTCGAGCGCTTTGCGAAGTTTCTCCTGGGTCTGGGCGTGATCCTGCTCGGCTCGAAGCTCGTCGGCCAATCTCGCGGCGTCCACCATCGCCTTCTTCGCTTTCTCCTCGGAGTTCTTCGCCTCGTTCAACAACTCGTCCAAATCGGACTGCAAAGAAAGTCGTTCGTTCATCGGTCGACGAGGGAGAGGAGGGACAAGAGGAAGCGAGACTCACGTGAAGGGTCTGAAGCTCGGCCTCGAGTTTCCTCTTGGCGGCGGAGATGGAGGCGTTCTGGGCGCCCAGCTCGTTCAATTGCTCGTGGCAATCGGCCAACTCTTGCTCGGCCTGGCGACGTCCGCGATCCGCTTGCTCGAGGAGGGTACGGCTCTCCTCGAGCTCGTTTTGGAGGGCGTTCGCCCGGCGTTCCGAAATCCCGAGCAACTCTCTCGCCTCGTCGCGCGCCCTTTGCTCCTCCTCCAGCGCCGTCTGGACATCCTTCAACTGTTGCTGGTATCTCTTTATGTTCTTCTGAGCCTCGGCGTTCGCCTTGTTCGCGTGATCCAGAGCGATCTCCAACTCGTTGATGTCCGCCTCCAGTTTCTTCTTCATGCGCAGCGCCTCGGCTTTACCCTGCGAATTATTCTCGTTATTATCATCATCGTCATAATCGTCGCGAGAAGACGAAAGGAGAAGAGGGAAAAATTAAGGGAACCTTGGCCTCGGCTTCGAGCGACGCTTGCATAGAATCTAGGGCGCGTTGGTGATTCTTCCTGGTGTTCTCGAATTCCTCCTCCTTCTCTTGGATGCGGCGGTCGATCTCTTGTCTCACTTGGCTCAACTCGAGTTGGCTGCGCAACACTTTGTTCTCCTCCTGTTCCAAAGCGGCCTCCGCTTCCTCGAGGGCTGCTTGGAGCTCGTCCTTCTCAGCCTCCAACCGCTTTCTCGCCTTCTCGATCTCGTGAATGTTTCGCCCTCCCTCGCCGATCTGGTCCAACAGATCCTTCACCTCGTCGGCCAGATTCTTGTTCTCGCGGCGCACCGCCTCCAATTGTTCTTGGCCTTCCTCGTACGCGCCTTCGAAACGCGAAAGATCGACGTTACGAACAAGGTAATAGAGAGAGAGAGAGGAGAAGAAGAGATTTTACCTCTGAGCCTGAACAATTCCGTGCTGTAATTGCGGCATTCCTTTTGGCTGGCGTCCAGTTCCGCCGCCAGATCGTCCACTTTGAGCTTCCATTCGCCGATGATCTTGTCGAACGCCTTCTGCTTCTTCTCCGCGGCGTTCGCGATCGCCGTCGCGCGGTCCACCTCGATCTGCAAGTCCTCCACCTCGGTCGACAATCTCTGCTTCGTCTTCTCCAACGCGAGCACCTTCTGGTTCAACGACTCGATCGTCTCCTCCGCCTCGGCCAACCGCGCCTGCAGCTTCCTCTTCGCCTCCTCCAACTCCTCCGCCCTCGCGACGCCTTCCGACTCGTACTTGGTGCGCCACAATTGGGCCTCGGCGTTCGCCTTGCTCAACTGCCTCTGGAGATCCGCCTTACCCTCGGCCTCCTCCTCCACCTGCTCCCGAATATTGTCCAAGTCGTGCTCCAAGTTGCGGAACTTGCCGAGGAGGGTCGCCCGTTCCCTCGATTCCTCGTCGGCCAATCGTTTCGTGTCCTCGAGCTGGGTCGTCAGCGATATCTTGATCTTCGACAATTGGTTCACCTGGGACTCGGCCTCCTCCAATTGCCTCAACAGATCGCTGTTCTCGATCGACAATTTCTTCTTGGCGGCATCGAAATCGTTCAACGTGCGGTTCACCTCCTCCAATTTGCCTTGGGTCTCGTTCAATTGGTGTTGCAATTGTTTCACGATCTTCTCTTGGGCGGCCTGTTTTTTTTTTTTTTTTTTTTTTTTTTTTTTGAAAAGAAAAAAAGAATATAAGTAAAGACGATTCCTTTCGAGGATAGACGATCTTCGCCCAGATTCCCTTCGAATTCACTTTTCGCAACTACTTTGTGATGTATCTTCGTCCTCCAGAGATGTCGAAAAGCGAGTTCGAAAGAAAGAAAAGCGAACGAAAGGAGAGGGAGGAGGAGGAGGAGAAAACACACACGAGGAGGAGGAAATAACAAGCTTTGCAAGCTGAACACACTTTTCCAACGTGACGATTGCGCCACGATAAAATTAATTGTTTGCCGCTTCGTTGCCGCGCCACCGCTTCGTATTCGGCCGAGAAAAAGCTGTTAGTCGCGTTAGTCCTATTGGATTATCTCTTCGATGAACCAATCTTACCTTTTCGTTGCTCAGTTGGTCTACCGATGCGCGCATGTCGTTTAATTCGCTGAAGTATTGAACCTTGTCCTTTTCAACCCTAATATTCGTTCAAACAGACGTAAACTTTTGGTTAACAATTGGTGTTCACGATTGGGAGGAAAAAAAAAAAAATAAATAAAAAAAAATAAAAAAAATAAACGATTTCGATCGCAACGACGAATCGGCCGAAAATTCGTGAAACGGAGATAGGGGGAGAGAAAGAGAGAAAACAAAACCGCAAAACATTCCTGTTGCACGAACTCGTTCGAATGGGAGGGGTCGGGGAAACGAGACACTGAACTAACACGGATCAAACTGTACATCGAACGAATGGTAAACGACAAAGTAATTCTGAAAAGAGACAGAAAAAGAGAGAGAGAAAAAAGGAAGAAAAACACGTATGGAAAAAGAAAAAAAACCACGGACACATTCTCGACTTTTTTTAAGCGATACCTTTTCTCTAGAAACCTGATCCGTCGCGGCACGAGAATTGTTTAGTTCGGCATGGATATCGTGACGACCCTTTTCGGCTCTGATGTGAAAATATTTCGTTATAATTTCGATCTATCGCTATTACTACTATTACTACTACTACTATTACTACTATTACTACTACTATTGCTACAACTACCATCACCACTATTACTACTAATACGTATTTTTTCGTAAATACGTAATCCCCCCATGATACTTTCAACGTACACGATTGATTGGCTTACCTAGCTTTCAGTTTGTTGAGCGTGTCGATTTGCTCTCCCATCTCGGCAACGGCATCGTTGTGCTTCTTGCGCAAATTGGCCAGAGTGGTTTCGTGTTGGATATTGGCCTCCTCGAGGTCTCTGCGAAGTTTGCTAAGCTCGGCCTCTCTCTTCTTGTTGAGCTCGATTTGGGCGGACGTAGCGCCACCAGCTTCCTCCAAACGTTCGCCTAGTTCCTCGAGTTCCCGCGCCAAGTCGCTGCGCTGTTTCTCCGCTTTCACTCGCGAACCGCGTTCAGCTTCGATCTGAAAAACCAAAGTTCGCGATTCTAACGTCTTTGTCCGTCCATCCATCCATCCATCCATCGGATCGTCGATCGTTTCGAAACGAACCTCTTCCTCCAATTCTTCGATACGGGCTTGCAACTCCTTGATCTGTTTCTGCAGTTTGCCCACCAACGATTGTTCATCCTCGAGTTTCGCGGTCAACGACGACAATTCTTTGTCCTTGCGTTGTATAGTCTGCTCGAGTTCCTTCTTGTTCCTTTCGAGATCCGCGACAGCTTCCTGAGTAAGTTTCAAATCACCTTCCACTTTTCGCTTCGCCTTCTCTACGTCGGCCCTAAAACAATAAAAATAGAATTAGAAATAGATAGAGAGAGAGCGGGAGAGAGAGAGAGAGAGAGACGCGATCGCGTATAATTCTAACCGTGATTTCTTTTCACGTTCCAATGAATCTTCCAATTCGTCCAAAGTGTGTTCCAATTTGATCTTCACTTTGTTCAAGTGATTGACCTTGTCCTCGGCAGCTTGAAGCTCTTCGGCGGTTTTCTGATTAACCTCGCCCTGATTCTTCTTCTCTTTGTTCAATTTGTTGATCAACTCGTCCTGATGAGCGATCTCATCGTTCAAGTTACGGATCTGATGATCCTTGGTCGCCTTGTCCTGCTCTGACTTCTGCAGATTAAGTTCCAAATCCTCGATATCTTTCTTCAGACCCGCCACTTCCTGTTCCAATTTCTTCTTATTTTGGAACAAATTGTTTCTCGTATCCTCCTCTTCTTTGAATCTGTCGTTCAGATCCTGTAAATACAGGGAGAGTATATCGAATATGCAACGAGAGTATTATCGAATATTTTCGAAAAATAATTCTTAATATCTTTCGAATCTCGATGATGTCACGGTTAAGTTCGAAATTATTACAAATCTAAAATTAATTCCACATATCGATCAACATCGAAGGAACAGAGAATATTTTCTCTATTGTCCGTATTATAAATAATTCTATTCGGATTCTATTTCGAAATAAAATAAAAGTATCGCGTATTATCGCGTATTATCGCTTCTTCGATACGGTAGCGACGATAGATAAGAGAGAGAGAGAGAGAGAGAGAGACAGAGCGCGTTCGTTCGTTCACTTCGCGTCGTCGAATCATATCGAGAGGCGGTAGACAATTTTTGGAACGGAGCGAATCGGTGAAGGAGATGACGCGCGCGCGTATAAGCGCGTATAAATACACCATACACCTGTTACCTCTCCCTCGTTCCGTCGGTTATTCCAGCCAGTAAACCACGCCCACTTTTAATAACCTGGAATCTGGGATCAACGATGGTAGCTAAATTTGGCCGTGTCGAAAGTAGGGGCAAACGTCCCTCCTCTCCGCGTCTCAGGTATCTTAAGCCGATTTAAACCCATCTTTTTTTTCCCTTCTTTCTTTTCCGCTTTTCCTTCCTTCCTTCCTTCCTTCCTTCCTTCCTATCCTTATATAGCATCGCTTAATTTCACGCGTAATCTGTCTTTATGATCCATAGCATCGCGAAATCGATCGATAAAATAGGGTTTCGAAATGTCATCGAGAAATTGTAAACAAAACGGATCGGGAAAAGAATCGGTTATCGTCCCGTTTCGACTGTTTCCAGCGGTTGGAAACGAGGCAATTCTAAATTTAATCTTGAAAGAAAGAAAGAAAAAAAGAGAGAAAGATCTTACGAGTGGCGGTGTTGACATAAAATATTGGTTGATCGGTCGGTATAAAGATGCCCGGTTAAAAATAGCCCGGTATTCCGGAACGAAACGTGTTCTCCACGAAATTCTTCGAGTTCTTTTTATATAACGACGAGCTTTTCTTTTCCCCTCCAATCTCTTTTAAACGTGTTCGTTTCCTCGAACGTTTTCTCGCGGGATCGGCACGATTACGTAAAAAAAGAAAACTAGTATGATTCATTTTAAAAAGAATTTTTCGGATATCTCGACATATTTCCATTTACATTTACGTATATTATTCTTTAATAAAATAAAATAAAATCAGGAGAAAAGATATTGAAACGAGAGAAAGAAGAAAAGAATAAATTTTAGTGGGGATTTTGGAAGGATGCGCGTTATCGCAATTTTAGAACGAGCGTGGAAACGAGCGATGATTCGTCGCGTAAGAAAATAAGCGGCCAATGAGCGAGGTAGTCAGACGAGTCTGACTAATGACGCGCCTCCGCTACTTAATGTTCCTCCTTACGAAACGGCCCATCCATCAACTTCTGCCAGGTGCATCATTTTCTGTAATCCGAGCCAGATCCCCTTAAATATTACACGAACAGCTTCTGCGTAAAGCTTCTCTCTCGAAAAATCTCCTCCTTCTTCCCAAACTTTGTACTTTATAATTACCATATTATAATTTATTCTCGTAACGAAATAATTCGAACGCGTATTTTTTTTTTTTTTATTAATCGCGTTTAATTTCGTTACTCGAGAATAAAGGAAAGAGAAAAAGAGGAAAAGATTTCGATCACGCTTTCGTAAGATTTTTGCGAAATTATATTTGGAGGATGGTAGGTATGCGAAAGGTAAGCACACGGTCGAAACATTGTAAATAAATTCCGTCACTTTTTCATCCTGCCTACACTACTGGATATATTTAAAGCTACTCGCTCCTCCCCCGCTCGAGATTCCCGATTATTTCCACTTCCTCTCCTCGATATACTTTTCTTAATAACTCTCGATGGATACGTAATCGGATCTCGATCGATTCTTCTTCTCCAACGTTGAGAGGACGTTGATAACCCTTTCGTTCTTTCTCGTTCTTTCGCTCGTCGTACACGCAAGGCGTATAATTATCGTTTGCATATGATTCACGGTGATTCGATTCGTCGCGGAGGACGTATACTCATGGTCGCGTAAATGGATTTCGTTATCGACAAATCCGTGCCAATTGAACTACTTTCCGATCTACGAGTTCGAAAGATCATCGATCGATCGCGATCGATCGCGATCGGTTTTTCGTTGCTTTTTTCGTATGAAAAAAAAAAAAAA
>NW_025223501.1:6281399-6289369 GCF_014066325.1 Apis laboriosa
CAACTCGTAATTTCCATTTCTTTTTTTTTTTCTCTCGCAATTCGACATCCTATCCTATTCTATCCTATTATTATTTCTTTTTCTCCGCTAATTCGTATTTATTTATTTATTTATTTTAATAATAAAGTAAATAAAGAAGGAAATGGAAGAAAAAAAAAAAATCTTACCTGAAGTTGCGACTCGAGATCGGCCTTTTGAGCGGCCAATTTCAACGATTTCTCCATATATTCCGAAAGGGAGCCCTTCTCGCCGTCCAATTGCCGTTGCAAGGCATCCCTCTCCGTGGTGAGTTTACTGTTCTGCTCCTCGAGCTCCTTGCGCAGCTTCTCCTCCTTCTCGAACGCCTCTTGGGCCTTTCTCGCTTTCTCCTCGAGCGCCTGCAATCGCGATTCCGTGTCACCCTCGTTGCCCGACTTCTTCTCCCCCGCGCCCTCCACCGACGTGTCACCCATATTTATCCCCTTATCTCGTTCCCGATTCACAGATTTCCGCCCAGAAGCACTTGATTCCTCTCCACAAGGAATCGGATCGATCGAACAAATTATATAAAATATCGAGAGGCCGATCGATTATTATTACAACGTAACTCGTTGCGTTTGCTCGTATGAAATCGCGGTGGTTGAAAAAAAAAAAAAAAAAAAAAAAAGAAGAGACAGAGACAGAGAGAGAAGAGAGAGAGGAGAGAGAAAGAGAAAGATAGGGGGGAAGGGCAAAGTTCGATAAAGAAAGGGTTGATTTTCGAAGAGGTCCGCGCGAGTTCGCGTGTCCAACTGATCTTCGATTCGAGCAAACGCTCAACTTTTCTACCCAAAATCCCTCTTCTCTCTCGAGTCGTGCTCGGCCGAGGAATCATCACCCCACTCCAGCCGAACACTCGATCGTGTAGAAAAATATATTTATAACCGATCCCGAAGGAGGGCTCTCCTCCTCATAGTCGTCGTCGTCGTCGTCGTCGTCGTCGTCGTGGTCGACACGTCGTACGTGTGCAACCAGAAGGAGGTGACGAACGAGTCCGAGTGGGTGGGTGGGTGGGTGGGTGGGTGGGGAGGGGAAGAGAGACGGACGAAATTAGAATCGGTTCCAGAGATCCAGATCCAAGTCCTCCAGTCGTGGAGCGCGTGACTTCTATTCGAGATGAAGAGAGAGAGAGAGAGAGAGAGAGAGAGAGAGAGAGAAGACATTCTCCCGTAATTGGGAAGAAGATCGTTTTACTCCCATACGTACGTACGTATAAAATCGTTTATAACGGGTGATACTATTTCCGATCGAACGCGGATCGTTTCGACCACCGCTTTATTTTCGTTTGACCCGTCGGTGGAAATTACTCGGTATTAATCGGCAGATTAACCGACCTTACCCCCCTCGCCGCCCCGACACTCGAGTCCAACTACCCACCACTTCTGGTTCGCTCTAGTTTACCAGAGAACATTACCATTCTATTTCTGTAAGTACTTGCGCGTTCGAAATCGGTAAATCGGTAAATCAACGTCCGTTGTGAAATATCCACAAATTCTTGTCAAATATCGAACGGTCGCCGCCGTTATCGAGAATTATTACATCGCGGGAACGTGATCGATCGATCGATCGATCGATCGATCGGTCGGCCACGATCGATCCAACGATCCCGTTCATCCCGTCCCAAATTCTATTATTCCCTTTGATATTTTATTATAAATTATTTTCCCTTCCTTCCTCCTTTTTTTTTTTTTTTTTTCTTTTTTTTTCTCAATTTAATCGCGGCGTCGATTCACGATTTCGTTCGGCCCATTCTTTTTTTTCTTCTTTTTCTATTATTTTCGGTATATCCCGCTGCCAAACATAGCCCGCTAAAATAAAATTGTAACTAAATATAACGAAAGCCGGATCATTCCATCTCTAAGATGAAATTAGATATCGTGAATAATCAGGTGACATCGAGTCCCTGATGAAATCGCGAGTTTGGAATTTTTCGGATCCTAAGTTTACGAAACCGGTCGAGCCCACCACTGTGAATTATCTCTTCTTTCTCGTTCTATTTCTGTTTTGTAATAGATGGAAGAAAAAAAAATCGAAGATAGAGAGAGAGAGAGAGAGAGAGAAAAATCGCGGCGAAAATCTATTTATAGAACGTTAAAAAAAAAAAAAAATAGGTTAGCTTCGATTCTTTCATAACGATAATTTCGATCGGTGGTGGTCGAACGTTATAACAATATTACAACATTCATCGATCGTAATCGATGTATCACGATCGCGATTTTTCGATTAAATTAAATTTACATTTCGCCAACCGAAAGCGAAAAGGAGAAACGAGAGTCGAAGGAAAGAAATCGTCGTCGTCTCAGTCCAACTTTCTTTTTTCGAAACGATGAACCTTCCTACGAGAGAGAGAGAGAGAGAGAAAAGAATAGGCGATTCGCAATTTTTTCCCATAAATATCGCGGTACCCTCGAGACGTTACCCTCGAGACGTCGTCAACAATAAAAAAGATGGAACGTTGTGCTTCTGCCAGAGATCGAATCGAAATCGATTTCGTTATCGATTAAAAATACCCGTCGTTTCGTTGCACTTGGTCCGATATTAATAATACGATACTACACACTATAGTGTACACACACTATAGCGTATATACAGTTGCTGAAAATTTTGACAAAATAAATCGTGTAATAATAATAATTGTCAGATAAAAATTTTATAGAAAGTGTGAATCGCGAGTGAGATAAAATGGAAAAAAAAAAAAAGAAAAAAAAGAAAAGAAAGAAATACACGTCGATGGAGGATGGTGAAACAATTTTAAAAAGAAATGGAATGAAGAGAGAGAGACTCACGGCAAGCTCGTCCTCGATACGAGTTACGTTGAGGAGAGGTTTAACTTTCTGCCACAACTTCCACCACGGCCAAGTACGAATTTGCAGATACTTCCTCAAATTTCTTTGCACCACGACCAAAGCCAAACGTTGCTCCTGCAGCTTCTTGTAATCCTTCCTCGACAGGTAACCTCTGATGTAAGCTTGCATCCAGGACACGATTTTGCTCAATCGTTCGTCACGGAACTCTTCCATCTGACCCAACACTCCGGCGCGGAAGAATACCTGTTGCGTTTCGAACGGGGCCAAATATCTTCCATTAGTCTCGTCCATCGGGTCTATTACCAATCTCGACCATTACTTTGATTACTTTTTCCAAAATTTCCTTCTCCATAGTTCATTACTTATATAAACATTCTTTCTCTAAAGTTAAGTAATCAAAGTAACGAGCGAGTAACTTGCTCATCTTAGATGCTACTTTATCCAGAAGGATCGTCATGCAAAACTCGTGGAAGCAGGAGGCGAGGAGAAGAAGAAAAGCATCGATGATAAAAAAAAAATCGAGGATTAAAAAACAAGGGTTACAACGATCCGAAGAGAAAAGAGTAATCCGGGATATTAATTAAGCGAGGCGAAAGTTACCTTTCCGCTGCAATATGCCGAGCGAAAAATAGGCGTAGCGATCGTAGTTGCAGCTCCGTCATCATGTACATCGCGCAGCGTGGATTAATAAGAAACTTCAACTTTCGATCCTCCCTTCGATCTCTTCCAATTTCTTACAACACGTGAGGAAAGAGAGAGAGAGAGAAAGAGAGAGCTCGTGTTGGATATTTTGTTAACATATCAAAATAAAAAGAAAAAAAAAAATAGAAGAGAAAAACGTTGAAGAGGAAGTCGAAGGATCGAAAGTTTTCGACGATGGATAGAGTGCAACAGCCACGCCGTTTATAACAAACCAAAGGCGTCCAATACCTTGGTATTGCCCATACGATACAACTCGGGCTCCAGATTGATCGCGTCCAGAATCAGTTGGGTCGCCTTTTGCGGGTCGCAAGGTTCTTTGATGGCATTGGCGCACAGAATTTTGTATCTGCGGCGATTTTATTTGTGGTTGGGATGGTTGCCACAACGAATAAAAAACAAAGAGAGAAAAAAAAAATCATCACACGTGGTTAAACATTTATTATTATTATTATTATACGTGATTCTTCTATCACTTTGTTGATACGTGAGGGGGTAGGGTGGAGAGGGGGTCAGAGAGCGAGATCCGTCTTACCATTGATCTCGTACCCTCGGGTATCAAACGCTTTACTACACATTACATTTACTTGCATCCGAGAGTTGTTCGTTCTCAGAGATTCATTCACTCGTTCTATGAGAATTCCAGCCTTATTCTGGTTATTAAAAGTGGTTGAATCGAGAGAGAAATGATGAGGAGAAGTTCATGCCATGTATCCGTATCATTTTCCATTCGAATATTTGTCGTGGAGGGAAAAAAAAAAAAAAATGGAAAATTCCAAGGTAAAATTGGCGATACGGTGATGCATTGATAATTTCGTTCGGGTTTGGGGGAGGTTAAAAAAAAATTAACATTAAGCGATCGTGACTCGTAAATCAACCTTGAATTACGATATTCTCCTCTTTGGTTAGATACACTGGTTCGCACTTGTTGCATTTATTGCCAGGCAGCATCGATTATTTTAAAATAGAAACATATAGGTATACATTATTCCTGCGAAATAAACGTTTGATCGATCGATACGGACAACGCGCCGATCCTATCTTCCTTCTTTTTTTCCAATCTTTGTCATATACAGAAATTTAAAATTTAAATTGTTCGAAACTATATATGCCAAATTTTCGTTTGTTATTGTACGAGATCGACCATAATATCTACGAATAAATTATTTATTCGAGCATTTTAATTAAATTAGTTGAACTAACTTTATTCGAAATTTTCAACTTTTGGACTAACTCTGACTATATAAAAGCCAAATTCTGATTTATTATGAATCAATTTTATTCTTAAAAATTTTCAACTTTTCCAACTGGATCAATAGCCAACTCTGGCTATATAGAAGCCAAATTTTGATTTCATTATACGAGAAGCGAATCGAATCATAACCGAAGCATTTTAAGTTAAATTATTATATATCGAGCCAATTTTATTCTTTTCAATGTTATCAATTGAATTAATGCAATGGTTATATAGAAGGAAGGCGCGCTGCGCGTATTGTGCACGATCGTAGTGATTCGAGGAATCGGATGCGAAATAAGCTTCGTGAATCGGGTGCGATCTCTCTCTAATGGGGACGTAACATGCCTTGGTGTGTCCAAGACGATACTGATCGGGATCAAGACCGGTCGATTCCAAAATCGCCTCAGCAGCCTTCTTCGGGTCGGAAGCCACCTTGTCGACCGCCGCCGGTGCAAGAATCTTGTACCTGGATGGGTAAACGGGCATCGCCGGGGGGCAAAGAAAAACAAAGGTGGTGACGTTACGGGCCATTGCTACTACTATTATTACTACTATTACATACACAGGGTGAAAGAAATCTCGTATCGATTCAACGTTAATATTTTCTTTCTATCGAATTCCTGCTTCTGCGCGTTCGTCCCTCGATTCCGCTCGACTCGCGACAATCTTCTTCCTATTTTAATATTTTCTACGGGGGAATAAGGGTCACACACAACGGGACGTGTAATAACGAATATCTACGAATATCTTTCTAAGTGAATGTAAAAAAGGGGGGGGGGGGGTAGACATTCGATGCTCACGAGTCGTATACTCACATACATATATATGTATAGACATAGATCTACGTATCAGGGGAGAGGGGACAATTCACAGATAACAATTGGATACCGTTACACTTGTTGCTACGAATAATCGATGTAAAATTAAGTGAGTCACGATTCATCCAAGAGGTGGATTCGAAATGAAAAGAAAAGAAAAGAAAAGAAAGAAAGAAAGAAAAAGAGAGAGAGAAACGGTATCCAATTTGTCTACGCGGGGACTGAATAAAATAAAATCGATCTTACAATCGAGATTGTCAAGAAAGGTAGACAAAAAAAAAAAAAAAAGAATTCTACGACGAGAAAGAGATGGGACGGAGAAAAACGCAAAGAAAAAAATTCATTTCGTTCGAGAAATGCAACTAGCCTTAGTGTGACCAATCCTGTACATGTCCGGATCGAGGCCGACTTCGTCGAAACATTTTTGCGCGGCTTTCTTTGGATCCGGCTCGTTTGCCATCGCAGCCGGTGCTAAGATCATGTAACTGTACGATCACAATATAAAATATCAATTTTACGATCCTTCTATCGTTCTTCTCTAAATTCCCCCTTTTCCAACTCCAACGGTCAATCTAAATAGTGTTTCGCGTTAACCGTAATTCGAGATAAAATTTGTCCTTGTCGAGCGTAATATAC
Source organism: Apis laboriosa (assembly GCF_014066325.1). Classification (NCBI taxonomy): domain Eukaryota; kingdom Metazoa; phylum Arthropoda; class Insecta; order Hymenoptera; family Apidae; genus Apis; species Apis laboriosa. The sequence continues at coordinate 6,287,615 of NW_025223501.1, forward strand.
GAAATAAACAAAAATATATATATATATATATAAATATGTACGTATATATACACAGAGTGTCTTTGAATTGAACAATGTATTAGTATGTTCTACGAATAAAGATAAGAAAAGAACGTTATTTCATCTTTATCTCGGTTTTCGACGTTTTAACGACATATACACTCGCTTCACCCCACCACATATGGTTTCATCTTTCGCAAACTTTACGTTTCATATTTTTATTAAAACTACGAATTTATGTTCATTTGTATAACGTTCCTTTTCTTATTTTTATATGTAACAATACACCGATCGATCGTTTAATTCCTTAACGCACTAATTAAAAATTCAAAAGCAGTCGTTTTTCCACCAATTTTTTTATTCTCTATTTTCTTAAAAGAAACGTTAACAAATCATAAAAAAAAAATATAGTTTTATGCAAAAAAGACTAATTGCATCTACTTTGCTTAATCGAATTAACTCGAGTAACAAAAAAAAAACTTGAAAAGGATCAAAAAAATATTAAAAAATAAGCTTTTTCAAAGTTAAAATTTACAACGGTACGACACTGTCTAACGAGTATATTCGGTTGTATTTATATAGAAAAACTGCAGGTCTCACGAGTTAACTCGGGCGAATGTGCTAAGAGGTTGATCCAAGGACACAACAACATATATATACGTAAACAAAATACTGTTCGAGTTATAATACGCGTATATATAGAAAAAAGAAAGAGAAAGAGAAAGAGAAGAGAAAGAGAATTTACTTACCGTAATTTGAAGTCAGGATAGACCATCCTGTTGGGGAATCCTTTACGACAAATACGAATGCCTTCAAGTACACCGTTACAAGTCAATTGATGCATGACAAGGTGAGAATCTATGACACCCGGCTGCTTCATCTCGTTGGGGATGATGCAACGGACAAAGTGGGGCTGGGTAGCTCTGAGAGTGGTCATCAGATTGTTCAATTGTTCCCTGTAGGACGAGGATACCGTGGAGAAGCCACCACCCTTCTTGCCACGTCCACCTTTGCCGCCACCGCCACCGCCACCGGCATCGCCCGATTGCCCGGGATGATCGGCGAATATCTCTACCAACAGTTTGTTCCCTGATTTCTTGAATTGGTCGACTACCGTGTCGTTCAACGGATCCTTATTCTTCTCCAGCCAACCCGTGATATTGTAAGGTACCTGTGCGCAACATGATGTTTCAATGTTTTTCCAGAGAAGGATAAAATAATTATTATTGATAATAATAATAATAATAATAATAATAATAGACATACGTTTCCGGCATAATGGCCGATAGCGAAGTGAGCCGGTTGCTGGCCCGGTTTCGGTGGTTTCGGTTTCAAATAATTAGGACTCTTGCCAAGGTGATTGTTGTTCAACTTCTCCTCAAACGTTTTGTCCGTCGCTTTCGGGAACATAGATTCTTCTTCAAGAATCGACAGGATACCCATAGGCTAGATTCGAGCAAGAAAAAAAAGAGATATTTCGATCTTAGTTTGATTTCTTTCTTTTTTCTCGAGAGTAACGTTTCGATACAGTATAATAGAAAAAAAAAAATGGAAAATTAATTCAAAGCCAAACGTTAAAATTGTTCGGTCGATAAAATTATTCTTTGTTTTCATTCGTATCCAAGGAAGAATTGCCAAGACGAATGGAATTGCATCGAATAAATTTTCGAGTATAATAAATTTAAGAAATCGAAAAGATGGAATAATGAATTTCGACCGATCAATTTTCTTTTTTTTTTTTTTTTTTTTTTTTTT
>NW_025223501.1:6289377-6419182 GCF_014066325.1 Apis laboriosa
TTTTTTTTTTTTTTTTTTTTCACTTTACTCACCGACAATGTAAACAAGATACAAATTCAAACACACGTGTGCATGCTGGTGTCACGATATAAACACACAAAAAAAGAAAAAAACAAGGAAAGCTTTAGAAGCGTGGATTATCGTTTGGAGGGTCATCGATAACTTGATCACGCATTTCACTTTTCTTTACCTTTATATATCTCGATTCTTTTTTAACACGCTTGAAAAAAAAATCGATCAAAATTTAATTCGCCTTCTCGCATCTATCGTTCTTTGTTGGAACAACGACGCGACGTTTGCGAGAATTCTCTCTATAAAATAAGCTTGGAAAGCATTAAACGTTAAAGAAAGAGAGAGAATTAAGAGCAAAATTAAGAAAGAGATAGAGTATGAGATGCGCGAGGAAAAAAATGAACGAATGAAGCAATACGAAACCTGTCGAAGAGCAAGGTTAATGTAACGAAGCAAAATAATGAAAAATTACGCGCCATACGATACGCGTCATCGCTTATTGGCATGCTGATGAGATTTCTATTTTCCTTTCTTTCTATTATTTTATTTTGCCTTTTTTTTTCTTTCTCTATTTTTCGAAGCTGTCGACCTTTCGTTCCTGCCGTTCCATGCGGTGATGCGTGATATTGCAATACCTTCTCGATTAAATCGATCGTTTGTTGCAGATCCATGCCAAAGTCAATGAAAGTCCATTCGATCCCTTCGCGTTTGTATTCTTCTTGTTCGAGAATGAACATGTGGTGATTGAAGAATTGTTGAAGCTTTTCGTTGGTGAAGTTGATGCACAATTGCTCGAAACTGTTGAACTGCTCGAGACCAAGGAGGGGGGGAAGGAAAGCAAACAGAGAACAAAGGTAAAAAAAAAAAAGACAGCTGTCATTAATGCTGCTTACACAAACAACAACAACAAAAAAAAATATTGGGGATTTCTTATTTTCTTTCTTTTTTTTCTCTTTCTTTTTTAACAAACTTTTTTTTCTTTCACAAGGTATGTCATTTAAGCAAGATCATGAGTCACACGAGTTACTTAAGGATTTCTCGCTTTGCGTCAAGTCTGCTTTAAGATTATAATATATATATATATAATCATTTTTACACGAGACGAATATCAATGTTATTGATCTATTCATTTTTTCTTTTTTATATCTCAATATTCAAAGATTTGCAAAGCTAAGAAAAAAAAGAAGGGGGGAGGGTACATCAACAAATATAAGATTAATTAATTAATTCATAAGCCGATCGATCGATCGTGGATCGACGAGTTTTGGTTTTCAAAATTAAAGTTTTCGTTTATCGATCGATTCCGATGAAATTCTTGTCGATCGATGATTACGAGGGATAAAAAACAAAAAGGGATACAGGGGCAATGAATTATGCATGATATACAGAATATGTAAAATAAATAATGAATTAGAGCTCGGTTCGAAATTCATTTTCAATATATGCGTACATATGTTGTATACATATATATAATCCAGGAAAACATTTTTTCGAATTCACTTTTCATTTCGATTCTATTCGAATAACGAATAGACGAAGGATTGAACCGTGCTCGATGAAAATTTGGATCGTCTTTTTTGAATAGACGAATCGAGAGAGGAAGAGCTGCAACAAGAGGGGACAACAAAAAAAAAAAATAAAAAAGAAAGAGAGGGGGAGAAGCACAACAAACAACAAGGTAAATGTATCGAATACCTTTCGAATGTTCCGAATGGTAGCAAGAAAACAATAAACGACGAATAATTATTTAGGAAAGTAATACGAAGAAGAGAAGATAAGATAAGCGTGAGAAAAAAAAAGACGAGAGCGCAAAATATCCAAGAGTGGTTCAAACCGGTCCAAAGAGGTTTGTGAGATATTTTTGTCTTTCTTTTTTTTTTTTTAGGTGGAAAAGCTTGCTGGTTCGGTCCATCGCCAATTTTGGTCAGCTCTTCTCCAATTTTTTTTTCGCTTTTCTCGTGTATCGTATCTTTTCACATTCTCGCTTGACTTTCGTCTTTTCGTCTTTGCGAAGGGGGAATACCTTCTCAATCAATTCGATACAAGAGGCCAAGTCCATCCCAAAGTCGATAAATTGCCAGACGATCCCTTCTTTCTTGTATTCCTCTTGCTCGAGTACGAACATGTGATGATTGAAGAATTGTTGCAGTTTCTCGTTCGTGAAGTTGATGCACAGTTGCTCAAAGCCGTTGTACTGTCGTATTTGTAATAGCATAACGCGCGTAAAATAGTGCGTTCACACGGCACAGCGGAAGGGCGGCGGGTGAAAGGGGAGAAGAAAAGATAAAAATCATCAGAGCTTGAAACAACCGAATCGTTTACCAAATACGTTATGTTCTTTGTAGCCTTCATTAATATTTCCAATGTATTTTTCATTCTGTCGTCGAAAGTCGAAAAATGAAAATATACTCTTCTTTTTTTTACACGCGTATAGATTTTATTAAAGCTATCCATGAAAGCTGCAAAGACGCGTAAATAATGTTCGATAAATCGAGTTTAATCCTATGCATTTATTTTATGCTGGCATATTAAAAAAAAAAAAAAAAGAAAGAAAGAAATTTCATGATTTAAAAAACGTAAATGTTGAAATAAATTATCTTTAGATAAGAAGGGAGTATATGCTTATACGCGTAAGATTTACCACCCAGTATGAAAATATGAAACTACTGTGTATAACTATTCAAAAATGATTAAATATCGGTAAAAAGAAAAAGAAAAAAAAGATAAAACAAAAGGCGATGATGGAAAATTTGCAAACGAAAGAAATATCCAGGAGGAACATGGTAATTAAAAAAAATTTTCTTTTTCTTTGATTGCGACATATCTATATTATAACTTATTTACGAGACTCGACGATAAAAGTCGACGGGAGGGAGGAAGAATTTGGTTAACGATCGATAGTTACAGGATTTGAGCGGATCGAAATCAATACAACCGAATGTAAGAGATGCCTAAGCGAGACACGAAAAAATTGCTTGCTTCTCACTGCGAAACGCGAAATCACACGATTTTAACAAAGGACAACAATATAAAAAAATGGGGGATGAGGGGAAAAAAAACAAAAAAAAACGAGAAATATGGTTTGCGATCAACCCAAGAAAACAGTGGACGATCACTATTTGCCTCAATAAGCGTTAAGTTTTGCGTTTTATCAAAGATCCAGTTGGTCTTTCTGTGGATTGTTTACTGCTGCACTCTTATTTTTCATTGTTTATTTTTTTTTTTTTTTTATCTTTTAATGGGTGGATCCGTCATTTGGTCCGTTGCCATTCGATCGGTTCATCCGTCTTTTTGTACCTTCTCGATCAATTCGATACACGCGAGGAGATCCATGCCAAAGTCTATGAATTCCCACTGAATGCCCTCCTTTGTATATTCCTCTTGTTCGAGGACGAACATGTGATGATTGAAGAATTGTTGAAGCTTCTCATTGGTGAAGTTGATGCACAGTTGCTCGAAGCTGTTGAACTGTTCGAGCAAGAATCAGCCATGCTTTTCGAATATCGATATCTATTTACGTCTTTGTCAATTTTCTCTCCTCGATCGTCCGTTTCTCTTTTCGAGGATACGCTACACTACTACTACATGTACAACTTATCCTCGCTCTTGTTTCGTTCTCTTTGTTTTCGACGCGAGGATAAGATATTATCGATCGATCGATCAATAGACAAAATTTCACAAATATCATTCGGAACGGGGAAAAATAAAAATTAAAGGGAAAGACGATGAAATTTCCTTAATTCGTTTTTTTTACATTACCGAGCAAATTCTAATCGTCGATCGATCTTTTTCTCGATTTGCAACAGTATTTTTGTAAACACCCTGTTTACAAAAAAGCGTATTATCGGGTATCGTCACTTCCCGAGATTATAAATTGTATTGTTGTTATTTACGAAAAGAAACGTGGAAAAACGTGTGATAAATTCAAATATTTGCATTCGTATAAATCGCAAAAAAAGAGAGAGAGAAAGAGAAAAAACTACTTTTGAGAACGAAAATTGAAATCGAATTGTTCGAACGGCAAATATTTCAATTTATCAACGTGTATCGAAGGAAAGCGTGTATCAGGTGTAACGCAAGTAACATGACATTCGATACACTTTTTCTTTTCACGTTTCTGCAACTAATTGTTCAACGTATTAGTTTATTTTCTCTACCAACCGAGAACAAATCAACTACACTTTCGGTCCGTCCCATTTTTCAGACGAAGCCATTTCTTACACCGTCCTGTTTCTCGATGGACAGTTGAAATCGTGTCTAATCTTCAACGAGGATTAATCAACTACTTATTAATAATCACCAATCACAAGTTTCTATGTAACTACGTGAAGTCCACTGTTTTGTCGAAATTTTCTATCGAAATATTACGATAATAATAAATATATGTACCTCGCTTTCACTTTCTCCTTTCTCGGGATCATACTCTTAACCTCTTCCTGCGTCTATCGAGACAACGCTGTGACCAAGTGTTTCGCTTGGATCTTCTAAAATGGAGGATCATGCTCTAACGCGCAAACGCGTATCTCGAAAGGTGGAATATTCGTACATGCGCACACTGTTCGAGAGAGAATTAGATTGGAGGAAAAACACGTGAAATGGAAAGAGATTTTTAGAGATATAAACGAGACATACAAATGTACGTGGAGGAGAAATACGATAAAATTACGTCTATTTAAAAAAGGAAAAAAAAAGGATCGGAAGATTATCTAACGAAAAATAGATCTCTAAGAAAAATTCGGGGAATTGCGTTAAATGAAAATACGCATCGTAAAAATATATACGTATATACATATATACATATTGGAGAATCTAGAGAAAAAATACTCTACGTTCTAATTGGAACGCATTCGAGAAGAAGGAAAAAACGATGATCTACCATTTATGGAAAACACATACATGACACATCTCCTAACGAGATGACGAGTTTATCGACAAACGGTAACTACGGTGAAAGACGTAACCAAAGTTGGAAAGATTGACATTTGATTATTTCTGTACACAAGGGCTACCTTCTCGATCAGTTCGATACAGGCAGCCAAGTCCATTCCAAAGTCGATAAATTGCCAGACGATACCCTCTTTCTTATATTCCTCTTGCTCGAGGACGAACATGTGATGATTGAAGAATTGTTGCAGTTTCTCGTTCGTGAAGTTGATACACAGTTGCTCGAAACCGTTATACTGAATGAAACGAGGATTAGAAACATTTTCGCGATGAAATTGGGAAGAAATTCTTTCTTTTAACCGGTTAAATGAATCTTAAACATATCCACGTTTTATCCCAACTAATTTTACTCCCTATAAATCGCGTTAATGCGTTCCTGTGAAATCGTAACATTCAGAGTTGGGCATTGAAAAATATAACCAGTTAAAAATCTCAAATAAAGTTACTTCGAATAAATTACTTATTAAAATGCTCGAATAATGTTTATTCGTAGCTATTATAATTGACCCATTTTTCGTCAACAACTATCTTATTATCATGATTCGAACGATAAATCACGAAAATAACTTTATTCGTAACTTCAACTATTAAAATTTTGCCCATCACTGATAACGATTTTCTTCTTACGTTCTACTATCGTCGCGTTGGCGATTTTACGAGAGAAGAAAAAAATAAATAAATTTTTGATAAAATCGCCAACACGATTCGATAATTTTTTCTCCGAGATACGATATTTTATTAGAAGAAAAAGAAGGTGGTGGAGGAGGAAACTTACATCGAAGATCTCAAAACCGGCAATATCCAGTACACCGATGAAGTGTTGCCTCTTTTGCTGCGTGTCCAAAGTTTCGTTACATTTTTTCACCAACCATTTGAACAGCCTGTCGAACATAGCTTTCGACATGGCGCCCACCGAATACGCAACCTGATCCTTGTTACGACCTTGCGTGACGAACTCGTTACCGACCTTGATCCTTGGTTTCAACAAGTTCTTGTAAAGGTCGGCACAGTCGCAACCCAACAATTTGGCCACGCGTTCACCTTCCTATCACCATCCAAAAAGAACATTAACATCCCGATTTCGTATTTCAGGAGGGAAAAAATTAATTTAATTAGAAAAGCGATAAATACCTCTGTACCATCGGCTTCGGCCTGCTCCTCCCGACCCCTTTGCTTGAACTTCATACCACCCATGTGCATCACAGCGGCGGTGATCTTGTAGATGTCGTTCTTCTCCTCTTGGGTGAAGCCCAACACGTCGAAGGCTTGCTATCGTTCGAACGAGAAAAAATAAATAAATCTATTAAAAAAAAAAACACGCGCTCGACTCTCGTATCAGAAGTTTCTTTTTTTTTTTTTTTTTTTCGTTTTTGTATCATGATCGATGAAAAAAGAAAAAAAAGAAAGAGAAAAGAGAAGAGAGAAAAATTGAGCAACTTCTGATACGATGCTGACACGATGATATATTTTATTAAAATTATAACGTGATAGTGATTAGTAGAAGCACGCAAGGATAACGACGAGGGAATGTAAAGCTGGAAGATGGAATCTTCTTCCTGATCGTTCTTTCAAAGAGACTATACGTTGAATTATGTGTTGTAAAAGAGTTGTCATACGTCGAACAATAAAAAAAAAAAAAGAAATTTTGATGATAGTCTCTTTGTAACATTTCCATGCGAATAAGCAACATTTTTTTGCAGCGAAGCTGATGTTGAAAATTGTACGAGAAAGCTGTGACGATTGAAGCTTCGATTTATGTTAGAAAAAAAAAAAGAAAAAAAAAAGAAGAAGAAAACGAAAAAGCAAAAGCAAAAGCAAGCTCGTATCGTTATCTATAAATTTGTGCTTTTCTATCCAAAAAAAAAAAAAAAAGAAAAAAAATAAAAAATCAATCAAAAATAACGAAAGAAGACAACGAAGAAGAATAAAAAGAAGAAGAAGAAAAAGAAGAAGGATAAAAAAAAACGTTTCTTACGATGATCGTTCGCTCGGTTTGCGAGTCGAATCCGTTTCGTTTCGAAGCGAAACGAAGCGAGAAGAGGATCGACGACGAGATTCGTTATCGGTTCGAGTTTTCGAATCGTCGTTTTCGCCATCCATTTCGATTTCGGCTCCGTCTCAAGGCCGGAAAACGAACCTTTCGTTACGCGAATACCGTATAATTCGCATAAACAACTAATGAAAAATTAGGTAGAAGATAGGTTGGAATTGGACGGTACAGTCGTAGTACGGACATATCCACTACGGTAATACCCAGACATTATGTACACGTGGAATATTTCAATAAATGTGAATAGAGAAGATAAAAAAGTATCTACTACTATTAATTGGATATCTGGAGAAATTCGATAATTAGTCGAAAATTATCGAATAAGTATAAAATTGATCGTGTATATATAAACACGTGGGAAAAAAATAGGAGGAAAAACTCGATCGAACCATAAACTCGATCGATTTAATTTTCGTTCGAATGACTATTTACATTATCCACTACTATGGAGAAATGGATAAAAGGAAATATATATATATATATATAAATAACGGGGGGAAAAATCGTATAAAAATGGAATGAGTAGAAAGAAATATATCTATATAGGGAGAAATTGAATCGTTCTTAGGACTTACGTCCGTCAGCAAACATTCCTCGCCATCGTCGACGTTGGGGATCGTGATTTTTCCTTGAGATACGTTAACATAATCGTATATGTTGTTGGACAAGAGACACATGTCTGCGAAACATTTCGAAGAAAATAAATATTATAAATATCGCATCTTGGATACGCTTTTGATTTCCTTAAAAAAAAAAAAAAAAAAGAAAGACAGATAGATAGACAGAAAGAAAGAAAAGTTTTCGATTAAAATTCGATATCGTTATATACACATATACCGATCGTATAGATCGATCGTCGATCGGTTCTCTGTTCGTTGCGAACGAATATTTGGTGCAAAACGAGCCGAGAGAAATGCTGGCGAGAGAGAAAAAGTGAGTCGGAGCTGATCGGGGAGCGGGTGCCGTGGGGGTTCGAATTTTTTCTCATCTCGAATCCAATCCTTCCGATTCCTTTCCTCCCCCAATCTCCCCGCACCCCGATTGCGGCGGCGGCAAGCTTTCGCAGGCGGGGCGCGAGGGGGTGACGAAAACCTCGGCCCAACTTTTTCCATCGCCCGCCTTTGATTCGAGGAGAAGGAGAAAGGCAGAAAGAGGAAGAAAGAGGAGGAGGGGGAAGGGGGAGGTGGAAAGCGACGTGAAAAGTTGGTCGAGATTTTTTTGCACACCCTGGGGTTGGACTTACGTCCGTTTCTTCCATGTCCGCGGCGTCGTTGACTCCCGGAATTCTGGTCTTACCCTGGCTAATGTACCAATAGTCCCCGATCCGGTTGCTCAGCAAGGTTAATTCTGCATTATTTCGTTCACGTTTTCAAGCTGTCTGCTTTTGTATCGAGCGTTGGTATCGTTCACGGTCACTTGTGTATATCCACGGCTCGCGATCGCTCTCCTCTGTTTTTATATCTCTTTTTTCCATTACGTTAAATATATACCATGCTAATAATAATAAAGATATATCTCAAGGATATAGGTGGGAGCGATCGCGGGCCGAGTGTAAGAGAAAGAGAGAAAGAGTGGATAGACACGTGCCAAATGATTTGCGACAGAAGAAGCTGAAAGAAGAAGAGCAATAGAGAGAGAGAGAAGAAAGAAGAGAGAGTGAAAAAAAGAGTATAAAACTAAAGTATAAAGGCTAAAGAGAAAGGAAGGAAGAAAGAGAGAGAGAAAGAAAGAAAGAAAGAACAGTACGGAAAATAGTAGAGAATAAGAAAATGAGAAGCCAACAAAAAATGGTATATTGTTGTATCCGCCTTGTACCGCCGTTCTTGTACCGCTAAACGTTACTTAAACTTGTGTGTATGTATGTGTGTGTATGTATATGCTGTTAAACAGAATACGAGTTGGTTATATTTTAATAAAGAAATAATGATGAGCGTCGATGAGCTGAAATAATAAATAAAGGAGAAAAAGAGAAAGAGAAAGAGAGATAGAGAGAAAGAATACATGGCAAACAATGGTAAACAAATGTCAGCACATACGTATATATCGGCAAAAATATTACTCAAAAAATCAAAGACAAGAACACGAAGCTGGAAGTGTCGTTTTCGCTTCTGTAGAAAAAGATAGAGATTGCTAGCTAAGGAATTTATTAATATTAATATATCAGCATTATTCGAGACGAAAATTGTTCGCGATCTGGAAAATAATCTTTTCCTTTTCCTCGTTCTCGTCCTCTAGAAAAAAAAAAAAGCGAGCGAAAAGCGAACTCGTCCTCGATCTCGAATATCGCTGGAGAGAGAAGAAAAAGAGTGCTTGACCGGTCAAAAGGAAGCACTTACATCGGTGATTAAAAGTTCCTCGCCATCATCGAGGCCAGGGATAGTCGTCTTGCCTTGCGACACAAAGTAGTAGTCATGGATGTTGTTGGACAACAGCAACATTTCTATACCGTGACCAAAAAAGAGAGAAAAAAAACATGCAGGTATTACAACCAGGCGAGGGTGCCATGTTTCCTGGTGGCTTTCCTTCGGATATCTATGTATCTACAGGGTGTATCTACGAGGTGTATCTAATTTCATCCGTCGAAAGAGAGGACGATTTTATCCTTCCAAGGACAAATCGTTGAATTTGTTAATGTGTGTCGCACACAACGTTGCCCTATAGACGTTGTTCTTTCTTTGTTCTAAATTGTCTTCTTCTCGTATCTTGGATATGGATAAAAAGATACATCTTAATTTTACAATAATATAATAATTTTCTTTTCTTTTTTTTTTCTTGACGTTCGACAATTTAGAACAATTTGATTCCAATATTAATTTTCATTAAGTAAGGGTAATTAGACAGGAGTAAGATACGCAACATACGGTATACAGTTCTTTGAGATACCGTTCTCCTCTCTTTTAGCGCCTCCTCACCGACTTTCCTGTTGGGGGAACTACTTATACATACAATAGAAAAGTCCTGTACTTTAAAAGGACGTTGATTAACGCAATTAACAAGGGATCGTTGCCACGTCAAGAAAGATACGAAGGTCGTAATGAAAATTTTTCTTAACGAATTAATTTCGTGTGTGTATATATCGCGCGACCTTCGTATTTTTCCGACCTTCGTATTTCCTGCGGACAACAACAAACGATCCTACGAGGAGAGGAGTGCGATCTAAATCGAAATAAAGAAATAACAAACAAGAGAATGAGAGAAGCTGTAAAAGAATATTTTTAGGCGGAGTGGTGGTGATGGTGTTGTGTTGTATAGCGTAAATAAGAGGGGCAAGGGGAAGGGGAAGAAAGAAGGCGACAAAGAGTGAGACAGAGAAAGAGAGAGAGAGAAAGGTTCAAAGTGAGCGATGCGTAGTCCCGTAGATGGCATGATCGTCGGGTTCTTACGTCTGTCAAAGTACACTCCTCGCCGTCGTCAACATTTGGTATCGTTGTCTTGCCCTGAGAGACGAACACGTAGTCGTGGATGTCGTTCGTGAGGCAGCACATTTCTACATACATGGAACCGAGGATCAAACAAAATATCATCAAGAAATCATCCGACTGGAAAAATGGATAAATACGTGTCGTCGTGTTTGCCCCTTGTTCTCGTAACGAGAGTCGATCGAATATCATCGCGCGTTCTTTTAATTAAACCATTTTTCTTGATTGGAAAGCGAGAGTAGGAGGAAGATTAAATGGAAATTTCTTTTTTTTTTTTTTCTCCTGTGAACGAAATATATATATATGTATATACTTTCGAAGTTGAAATCTCTCGATTATTACTCGAATTTACATCGCGTTCTACAAAGTGGACAACAAGTAGGACAAATTCGAATTTTATCTATTTTTCATTTCATTTCCTCGACTATTCTCTCTCTCTGATCCGAAGTTACCTTCCTAAAGTAAGAGAATATTACGTCAGATAAATCGCTGCTTTTAAAAATAAAAAAAAATCTGTATTAAAACGCTTATATCTCGAATATGTATATATATCACGATCTCTCGAAATTATCGAAATCGAACACTCTTACCCTTTAATCCAGAAACCGAGCCCGACATCATTTGGTAGAAAATGTGATAAGAACGTTCCAGAGCCTGTTGCGAGATGACACGAGCCTTCTCCAGCAGATCTGTAACGATCGACAATTAACAAAAATGTACAAATATACTATATATATATATATAAATAAATTGCAAACGACGAAGTTTCTTTCGAAATTGATGGTGACGCAATCGTTTCGCAAACGGAGGCAAGATCACCGTCGGAAGAAAATCAAACGTTCGATCGACGTTTACGAATACGAATACGAATAATGGATCGAAGCCAACTACGTCTCCGCCCGCGTGTTAATGTACGCGCGTGTACAAAGATAGAGAGAGAGAAAATAAATAAATAAATAAATAAATACACGTTAATACGTGAATTAAAAACTTACATGTCTCGATATCGGCACCGGCCAATTTTCCAGAGGGTCCAAAGTGGATACGGATGAATTTACCCTGTTCGACGTTAATTTTACGTTTCAATCGAATCGAGTATTTCGTATATGCGGCGAATATATAAATAGAAGATGGAATGGACTTACGAAACGCGAAGAGTTGTCATTACGGACGGTCTTGGCGTTGCCGAACGCTTCCAGGACGGGATTGGTTTGAACGACCTGATCCTCCAGGGAGCCTTTCTTTTGGGTTGGATCGTCCGCTTTCTTGGTCGAGGCACCGACGGTGGCGAAGTACGCGATTACTTTTTTCGTGTTCTCGGTCTTCCCTGCACCGGACTCACCGGTGATCAACATGGACTGATTCTCGCTGTCTGTAAACGGAAGAAGAGGGGGAGGGAGATATCGTTCTTCCGTTTGCTCGAACAAACAAACGATACGCGTATCTTACTGGTAAGCATATTGACGTAAGCTCCGTCGGAAATGGCGAAAATGTGAGGTGGCACCTCGTTACGCCTTTTGCCTCGATAAAGTTTCGCGCATCTTTGGGTGTATACGGGGAATCTTTTGTAGGGGTTAATAGCTACACAGAAGAGGCCAGAGTAGGTCTGAAAATTCACGAAATCGAACGTTGTGAGAAAGGAAAATTGTGAAAAAAAAAGAGGAAAAAACGCAAAACGAAACATTTATTAATTCATTAATTAAGATATAGACGATCTCTGTTCGTCAATTTTCCATCTCTTTTTTTTTTTTTTTTTTTTTTTTTTTTTTTTCCTTAATTCGTAAGGCGTCGTTCTCTCTTCTGGGAAAAGGATAGAGTAGAACGCGCGAGACGAATGGAAATCGTCGTTTCGAGAAATCGCACGAGATGCCTCGTTTTTCATCTTCATCGTCATCGATTTTTCAAAGATACTGGTCATTAGTGCGAGGCAAACTCGTAATAAAGGGGGAAAAAAAAGAAATATCTCGTGTCCTGATACGAGAATTTCAAAACTCGATCAAACTCGTTTGTTCTTGTTCTGGGAAGGAAACAGAACGAAAACGAGGAGGATAATCGGACGAAGGCGATTGTTTCCAATTTTCTTGAGAAAAAGAAGGGGGGAAGGAGAGAGAGAGAGAGATAGAGAGATAGAGAGATAGAGAGAGAAAGATACGTCGTCACACGTGTACGTGTTTTGTAAAACGACGCTTTTTGCAAAAATTGCATTAACTGGAGAACGCAGCATGGCGGATGAGAAAACGAGTCGAGTTTTCTCGAAAGGACATGCAATTCTCAATTAGCCTGGGATGGATTTTATTGGAAGAAAAAGAAGAAGAAGAAGAGAAAAAACGTGGTGACACGTCAATGCGGTGTCTTTGTCCAACGTTTTCGTTCGTGCACAGCCGATTCCACGGATTCGTCTTGATTTACAGTGGAGAAGGCGATGAAACGAAAACACGAAAACGGGGAAACGTCTTTTTCTTTTTTTTTTTTTTTTTTGCCGGGATGAAACAATCTTACGTAAATAAGTTTGGCGTAGTAACGTTGCTTCAAATTGTGCAGGACCGAAGCATCGTTGAGATAAGTTAAATTCGACATATCCTCGCATTTCTCATATTTCGGTGGGTTTACTTGTTGCAATTGGTCCTTTTTGAAGTCCTTGGTCTATTTTCCCCATGGAAAAGAGAGAGAGAAAAAAAGGGATTAGTATAGGTAGAATGAAATGCAACTTACGTAAATCAAATTGCTGTAGTAACGTTGTTTCAAGTTGTGCAACACGGATGCCTCGTTGAGGAACGTCAAATCGGCCATATCTTCCGTTTTTTCGTATTTCGGCGGATTCACTTGGGCCAATTGCTCCTTGCGGAATTGTTTCGTCTGCACGGGCATTCTTTCTTTACATATTTCGTTCTAATTCGTTTCTCTTATTTTTTTCCTACGAAATTTCTCACCAATTTTTCACGTCTCTTCTCTTATTTTATTTTATTATTTTTTTTTTTAATAATTATTCGTCGATAATAATAACAACAAGAGTAAAAAAAAAAAATCAAAATTTTAATCGAATAAATTACAATTACAAGGAGCGATCGAATCGAGAAACGATATTAATATATATATATATATATATATTATATATATATATATCCGTTTCCTACATCCGTTCGTTCTATCTGGTCTCGTCTTCTCGTTTCGGTTTCGGACGCTCCAAAAATATATCGACCCGCGTTTCGCGAACTGACGTTTCAATTTATTATTACCAATGGTGGCGAGCATGCTAACAATAGCATTTCGGCATCGGTTGACGGGGGAGAAGAGAAGGCGCAGGGTTTGCTGAACCATTATGTAATTGAAACGCGCATAGTGCCGTGGTGGTGGTATTTCGTACACCGGGCGCACGCATCACCGCGGTGTCCCGCGCCGGGCAAAAATAACCGCTCCTACCCAAATCACCGACACAATACCGAGAAAAAACCGAAAACAGACGTACTCGCTCGCTATTTTTATCCGCGCCTTCCAACTTCCGCTAATTCTATTAAAATTCCCACCAAATTCTATCTCCCGATACACCGATTATCGAATATTATTATTATTATTATTATATATCTCGTTTCCTTTTCAAACATTTATAACACACATATATATATATATATATATATATCGTCGAAAAAAGAGAAGCGAATCTTCAACACCGTTCGAACCCGTGAACGCTTTTTACGCTCCTCGCCGAAAATAGAATCTCGACTGTTCGATACCACGGATCTTCTCTCTTGTATTTTTCTTTTTTTTTTTGCTTTCCTTTCGCGCGATAGATAGAGATGAAACGAGCATTTAAGAAATATCGATCCAGTTTTAAACGCGATGAAAATGAATAAAAATTCTGCGTATTCGGAATACGGAGGATAAAAGGCTATGAATTATTTTTTGCTTTCGTTTCGTTGCGCGATAGACGGAGAGGAACGGTGACCGGCTCGTCGAGCATTAAAGAAATATCGATCCAGTTTTAAACGCGGCGGAAACGAATAAAAATTGCGGATAAAGGAAAAATTATAAATTACCTCGCCGCCAGGTAAGCCAACGGAAACGACATCACCCTTGGTCGCCTTGATCTCGCCAAGAACGTAGCCCTCTTTCTCGTCCGGTACCCAGCATGCCTTTTTCGCATCGTAAGGTTTCGTCTGATCGATTCTCTTCTGCTCAAGGGAGACGAAGAGGTACGGGGTTGGATCGGGATCATCTCCTTCTTGCGGCTTCGGCTTCGGCATCTTCGATTCTTATTTCCACTCGCGGGTGTATGGATTTCCTTCTCTTCCTCTGTCTCTCTCTCTCTCTGTCTCTTTCTCTTTCTTTCTGCTTTCCTCCAATATCCGTCTCTCCCTCTCGCTCCTCTCGGAAGGTCTACGTGCCTTCTCTACGTCGTTGTTTTCCCACGTATCGCACTTCGCACGCGCACACAGGGTGGGAAGAAACTTGCTTGTCACTTCGTTCCTTCGCTCTTATCCTCGTTCCTCGGAGAATTCGGCGGCGGACGGACTACTTCTGGCGGCACGTTCTGCGCGGCCCTATTTTACAAACAATCGGTTATTATTAGGTCGCTTCCACACCGACCAACCCACTTCCACACCTCCCCCCCTACATATATATATATATATATCTAGACTATCGTTACCACGGTAACTGTTCTTCGTAATTCTATTCCTTATCTGATAAATTCATTTTTTTTTATTTTTTTGTAATCACGGCAAAAATACGAAAGAATTTAGAAGAGAGGGAAATATCTATCGAATCTTTTCGAAATCTTTTCAATTCAAAGGATGTATCATTATTATTATTATGGTATTGGTATTATCAGATTATTTTATTATGTAAAACACAAAGAGAGAGAGAGAGAGAGCGAATACGCGTGTTGCGTAACTGTTACTCTTCGATAGCCAACCGGAAGTCGCGCAATAAAATACGTTGTGCAACGGAAAAAGAAGAAAAAGAAGAAGAAGAAGAAGAGAGAATGAAGAAATACTCGAATAATATTTATTTCCAACTATGATTTCGAATTTATGCGAAAGAAGAATATCCACGATTGTTCGAAAAAGAGTGAATAATCAAAAACGACAAGATGAAAAACGTTAAATATGGAGAAAAAAGAAACGAAACATTGGAAAAATAAATACGCGTCGCGGAAAGAGTCGTTTCCGTTTTTCGTTTTCGAGAAAGATACGATTTAAAAAACGATCGATCGAAACGGGTTGAAACGGTACACCAGCGGTTCGTTTCGACCGGTCCAAAAAAAGCAACACGGTTCTGGAACGGGGCGGCACAACGGAAGCAAGATGGCGCGGAGCACTGCACCTTTATCGTTCTCGATTCTCCCTTCGACGTCGATCACGATTCTATTCGTATTTTCACGCACTTTTCCTTCGATTCGTCGCTCGAGTTCGCTCGAAAAGGAAAAAAAAAAAAAAAAAAAAAAAGAAGAAGAAAAAAGGAAGAAAGAGAAAAAAAAGAAAAACGCGTCGAAACGCGAGAACAAAATCTTGAGATTTATCAAATCCTTATCCCAAACGACGACGAACAAAAACTTGTAAAACTTGTAACAACACGTGACACTTTATTTTATAACACGATATAGCAAGGCTGGATCCGCGGAGTGTCGATTATTCTCGATCCCGGGAAAAACGGGAGAGGGTTTTGTCGGGGAGCACAGCGCACTATTCCCTCCGGATGTTGATCACCAATCGCACGAAGAGGCGGCCGTTTCAAACTCGCGCAACTGCACCCTCCTCCCCTCCCCTCCCCTCCATCGTTCGAGCGATTCCACTTCTGTATACTCGTTTTTCACGTGTAATACGTGGATCGATAAACCGATCGGTGGATACGAGTAAAGGGTAAGTGTACGGGGCACGAGGGAGGAAGATATCGTAGAGAATAATCGAGATGATTATTGTCGCGAAGGAGGGAAGGGGGAGTGGAAGGAAAGAAAAAAAAGAAAAAAAAATCACTGTTCACCAGAAAAGGAAAGAAGAATGGTCGCGCACAAAATATTTTATCCCTCTCTCTCTTTCGCGTCGAGTCGATATAGATCCTTAGTAATAGAATAAGGAGTGAATTCCACCTCGAGAACCAATGTCAGTCACACGTTCGAGGCATAAGCTCGAATAATCACTGATCAAATCTCAACTGTGTCCTCACGATTGTCTCTCTTCTCTCGAGAGGAAGAGTTTCGAACGATGAATCTCGCACTTATCCCTTTTCTTTTCCCTTTTCTTTTCTTTTCTTTTTTTTTTTTTTTTTTTTTACCTAACACCTAAAAATCCTTTGGAAAAAATTGACGATATTTTTCAATATCGGAGACAATACTGAAGATATCACTACACACCGCGAATCGGACTACGCTCTTCTCTCACCATCACGATATTTTCTTTTCTCTATTTATTTATTTATTTTTTTTTTCCTTTCTCTCTTCGATAAATCAAAATTCCAAACTTTTCTTCTTTCTCTTCCTCTTCCTCTTCTTCTATTCTACGTCTCGTTTTTCTTTCTCCAAATTGCCGTGATCGTTCGCGAAACGCGTCTTCTCGTCGAGATGCGTTCGATTCTTCTCTCGTTTCGTACGCGTAATCGAGGAGGAAAAAAAAAGAAAAAAAAAGGAAAGAAAAGAACAAGAAGAGAAGAGAAAAGAAGAGAAGAAAAGAGAAAAGAGAAGAAAAAAAAAGAAAAAAAAGAGAAGGCAAGAAAAGAGGAGAGAGAGAGAGAGAAAAAGAGAGAGAAAAAAAAAAAGAGAAAAAAAAGCTAACGATCGAATGAACACCGACGTTGTGCACTTACGTTAGAGAGCCGTTCTGTCGGGGAAACGAGCGGGGGCTCCCAATATAAGCGCGTGCAACGTGATCCTAGAATGTAACGAGCTCGACGATTGGCCCGTCATTTCGGCCAATAAGAGAGCACGTTAGTTCCTGGGCCAATCTACCTTTTTAGGTGGAGATGATACCAAAAGTGTGACAAGGGGTGGCCACGGAAAGCTACAACCGCCTCGATCGGCCGAGTGAGATGAAAATAGATGTGGAAAGAAGACAGCCGACCACTTTCAACGGGCTCGTTTTCTCCCATGTCCATTTTTTTCGATTCCTCTTCCTTCGACCCTCCTTTTCGATCCTTCTTCCGCTCTTTCTCTCTCTCTCTCTCTCTCTCTCTCTCTTTCTCTCTCTCTCTCCCTCTCCCCCTTCCCCTCCCCCGATAAACATCGGCAATCGGTTGCTTCAAATCGGTCCCTCCCTTCCCAATTTTCCGATCGACCGATCCTACCTACCTACCTACCTACCAAGTTTTTCATATACATCAAGATCACCGCTGCTACACGTGGAACACGCACGTGCTCGATAATAGCCGCACATCTCGCGCGGACACCAATTTCGCCGATAAATTATTATTCGCCTCGCCTTCTCGCTTCCTCCTCTTCTCTATCCTGTTTAAAAGAAAAGAGAGATAAAAGATTATATGTCAGAATAGAAAACACGCGCCTATGTTTTTTCGCGCTCCCGTTATACTCGTAACCCGCGTATGTTTTCGATTATTACGTAACGAATCGTATGCCAAAGATTGGAAAAATTTAAATCTTCGCGCGGTACGTTCGTTTCTCTCTCTCTCTCTCTCTCTCTCTCTCTCTCTCTCTCTCTCTCTCTTTCTCGATTTCGATTTTGAGATAAAATCTTCGTTTAATTTTATTCGATCGAATAACGGTGTTCTCCGCGTTATTTCGTATATCGTAAAATTTAATAATTTTAAACTCGAGAAACTCGAATTCGTCTATGAATAAATATTATATTTCGTTGTATTTCGAGTTTTAAGATAATTGAAATTAATGACATCGTCGCGATATATTAAGTTTAAGTTTTTAAAAAATTACAATCAGAAATATCTCAATCATCTTACCAGGCGCACGAGGAAGCTCGACCTAGAATCTGTAAATGGAAACTGCTGTTCATTCGTTCTCCCCTTCCCCGACGAATAACATTTGTTTCCACTGTTCGAGTTTGAAGAACTGAATTGAAAAAAAAGGGAAAATATGTAATTTTTCTAATCCGTCTAATTCACGTGATATATCGCTTCTAATCTTTCTCACTCGTATACGTTTAATTTTTTTTATTGCGATTTTCAGCAGGATATCCATCGTTTCGTCTCCATAATTGATAAATTGAATTTTTTTTAATATCTATAATACGATAATTTCACAATTTCTACGTTCCTAAATATCGTTTGATTCGAATTTTTCATAAAAACTAAATATCATAACTCGTTACGATACAATAAATTATAAAATAATTTCTAATTATAAAAATAAAGATTAAAGATATAGTTTTGATATAAATATAATAAATATGAACACAACGATATTTATGCGTAAAAACTAGAAGATTAAAACTGAAGATTATAATTAAAAACTAACGTCTGTCAAAAGCTCATGAATTTGGAATATCGTTGCAAAAAGTTGAAAACACAAGGGCGTTTGATCGCGTATTTAGATATCTTGGAAAGGCTGGAACGTTCGGTTCAAGCTCATTCGTATTATTCCGACAGCGTATCACCGCTGGTTCGATCCACTGACGACACGATATACCGACGTAGTAGTATATCCAATAATAGATCAGCCGTTTATCGTTTCGTTCGTATATCCATCCAACGATTTAAACTCGATCAATTTTATTTTCGATCGATAATTACGATCGTTACGAACCAATGCAAATTTCAAGGTAATCGACCTTTCTTCACCTTTCTTACCACTTTTGAAAAAGCCATCCCATATTATTTTCTTTTCTTATTACACGTCGAGCGTTGAAATAGAGAATTAATTAAGATAAGCTTGCCTCGATATATTATTACGAGAATACGGCGTTAAAACGTAACTAGTTGATGCATCGCATCAATATGATGCGATAATGCTTTAAAATCATTGAAAAACGATTCGAAAGCGAGGAGAAACATAATTGTTTCTCGATTAATTAATAAATTAATCGAGAAATAATTTAAAAATATTATTTATATTTATATTTATATTTACACTCGCGTAAAGCGATTAATAACGGAGCCTATAATTCTGATCGACATGGCAATCGAATATAGGAACGTGCGAACAGTCAGAAATATCCGTCTTTGCCTGTCTATTAATATATCTGCCGTGCACTGAAATCACTCGTCTCTTGTGACATGTAGGTTCGTAGGAAATGCAAATAGAGTTTCTAGGACAAATTTTATTTTTTTTCTCCCCCGATAAGCTATAAAGGGAAATGGTCTCGCTCGAAACGTCCAGTTAACCGGAAAAATAATAAACGCGGTTTCAAGGATGAACGAAAAGTAAGCGTTTCCTCGCACTATCTACGTTTTTTCCATATGTATGTCCAATCAACCACTAATCGCGAATACCTTTAATCGATCATTTATTTCTTATTTCTTAAAATTGCAGTAACAATTGATCAAGGAAATAACAAGATGTTTCGTTTCTTATTTATCGAAATAAACAACGGTAAAAAGGTTAAAAAATTTCTTCTTAAAAATTTCTATTAAATTTAAATTAATTTCTAATAAATCGATAAGAATCGTTCGAGTAACTCGCATCATCGATCGAAAGGACAATGACAATTCTTCTTGACCAAATATCGAATCGTAGAGATCATCGACTGTCGAGCATTTATTTTGAAATCGTAACGTAACGATTCACACGGATCGTACATCCATCATTGTTTCGGATCAATTAGGAAGTATACGGATACGTAGACAGTATCGGAATTCGAAATGTACGGAAATAGATCGGTTGCGCAACACACTTGGTAAATTAAGATTGTGACGCGGGCGGATGCCATACCGATGTTTATTGCAAGACTTTTAAAACAACGCGCGTGCATATCGCGCGAAAGGAAACGATGAATCCAAATATAAGAGGTCGTCGGAAAATGCGAATCGCCGACTATCCTCTCAATAGCGGGCTTATTATACCCGAAATTTCTCTTCAAACTTGTCTCGATCTGCGTTAAGCGTTACTTTCTTTTTTGGAAAAGGATCAGGTAAAAAAAGATCATCGATCGTAGCACGATTTTTACGATACAATAAATTTATATTATTTATGTGATAAAAACAGAAACGCTTATCGAGTATAAGTATATCGGAAAAGATCCGATAATCTTCGATGTACAAGGAATAAGTATCATCGAGGAGAGTCATTCGTTTCCTGCTTTTCTTTATTTTTCGCAGGCATTCTCGAAAAATACTTCGTTGATTATAAAATATAAATATCAAGATCAGTCTCAATTTCTTTCGACGTCGAATCGAACGATCTCTCGATAGATTTGCATTTACGAAAATTATTCATCGTATTTCTTTATTTCGTTTGATTCAGATTAAGATATATACGCGGAAAGAAGGGAGGAGAGATGGGTGAAGTTGGTCAGTTTAGTCAATTAGTCGACACGGCGCGTAACGGAAAAGGGAAAATGGTGGGGGGAGTCCGGCCAGTGGCGCGGTCGACAGCGAGATACGACAACTATATCGGGCTCCGTCGTGGCTTGATCGGCCCACGAGGAAGACGATCCCCGCTCTCGCTGACTCGCAAGGAATTTTGTTATCGAGCCACGAACCACGGTGAAAAGGGAGAGAGAAAGATCCCATAATCTCTGTTTTAAGGTAATCGTCCATCGAGGTGAGTGAGAAACAAATTATTTTCCACCGCGGAATCGATTCGTCTATGATCCAATGATGAACCGAATCGAGAATGGGGCTTCGACTCGAGGCGAACAGCTTGGAATAGAGAGAGAGAGAGAGAGGGAGAGAAAGAGAAGGGAAGAGAATGCGATTCCTGGATCGTGGTATGCGGTATCGCGTTAAAGTCGGTCGTGCGCGAATGCGAGCGACAAACGGCGTGGAACGAGACGGCGAAGAAAGAGGCGGCGAGGTTTTTTAGTTGGGAGACGGGCACACGGCAGAGTGAGAGAGCGGGAGAGGCCGAATCTAGGGATTATTTCGGGATTGGCCAGAGATAAACCGGGCCAACATCGACCGAACGAAGTAAAACCACGAGTGAACGGAGCCTTGAGGTTTGACTCATCTTTCTCAACTCGAAAATTGGCTCCTTCCCAAAATTACGCACAACATCGTCGTAACGATGATCGAGTATTTCTATATTTCCGTTGTCTTCCCGATCTCCCTCTCCCTCTCCACCCCTTTCTTCTTTCTTCTTCGCTCGTTCGAAAACCTTCCGTTGTTCACATTTTCTTTTTTCTTTTTTCTTTTTTTTTTTTTAACGTACAGTCACGCGTATCCCAACCACGTGTATGGATCAATCGATCCATCGATTTTTTCGAAACGAGACGTCGTTGCTCGAACTCAAGCAAATGAAAATTTTATATTTCGACCGTTACCTCTCTGACTCGAGTTCAAAGTTCTTTGTTTTTTCTTTCTCTCTCTCTCTCTCGATTATCGCTAGAATATTCGAATTTATCTGGAAAATAAGAAACGAAGCATCTCGTACGATCGAAAGAAAATGCATTAACCTCGTTGTACGATCTTTTTTATTACGGATATTTTTTTTTTCCAACTCTTCCCTTACTTAAGTTACTATATAATTGTAAGAATTGGTAAACCTAAAAAAAAAAAAAAAAAGAATAAAAAAAAGAAAAGAAACGACTTCGTCGCAAGAAATTTGACGCAAGGTCAGGCCGAGAGGCGAAATAGCGAAAGAATGCAGGTTCATAATCGTAGAATGGAAGTTGTTCGCGCGATAAACGGGAAACAATTTGGCTGCGAGACAAGAGGAACACCGGTGTTGCATTACGTCTGGTACGAAAAGGATGAACGCCAACCAGTGCCGACCCACTTGTTCCGATAGGCCTTACAGCCAATGCTCTATTCAATGCGCTATTTCGAAATAATTTTTTATAAATAAAAGAACATCCACCCCACTCGGAAGAAAATAATACGGCACATCTTTCTTCATCTTTGTCGACCGTTCTATTTTTCTTTTTCTGTTTCTTTTTCTTTTTTTTTTTAATACGGCACCCGATTCTTTTCACCGAGATAAAATTCATCGCGAAAACAGTTTAATAAACGATATTTATCGCTTACAATAAAATAACTTAGTTCTAAAGATAGATATATATATTTCATTCGCGTCAGTATTCGCTTCGTGTTGACCAAAAAAAAAAAAAAAAAATAAATAAATAAATTGAAATACGTTCCTTTTATTTATTGGTACTATTATTATATATATATCGAATACAGGAAATTGACCATAATATCGTCATCGTTCCAGATGTCCGCGAAGCAGCTTTGATCGCTAAAATATATTTTAAGATATTTCGGAATGATATTTATTTTTTTTATTCGCCATTCTCGTTCTTTTTAAATCGTGATATTAAATTTACATAATGTTAAATTATATTTCTTCTATTATTTATTAATTAAATTATTAACATTATTAAAATATATTCCTTTGGATAAATATATAAAATAGTTCGGATCGAGGGAAAATAGTAAAAAAATAATAAAATTTTCTTTCTTTTGCAATTATAAAATATATATCTTGCTTTTGAAAAAGCAAAGTATATTTCGAATAATACTTGCATTATCTTTTTATTCATATAATAGAACACGTTAACGAAGAAGAACGATTTCGAAGAATATAACAAACATTTCGAAGAATCGTGAATCGTAAAACGCGTAAGATTTATAAGTATACGTATCTGTGCAAAAATTTTACATTCTTATTCGAGCGTTACACCGAACGATAGAAATAATGCGGCGATATCGCGGATTATGGCGCCAAATATGTGACAATGGCCGATGTCAGATGCCAAATATGTGATAGAACGATAGGTTAGGCGCCAAATATGCAAGAATACGTAAGTTGGAGCGCCAAATATGCGGACACGCGTAACACACGCGAAGAAAGGAAACGGCAATCAATTTGCTTCGAATCGAATTAATTATTCCGAACTGAGGGACTTACTCTATATAAACTCTCTCTCTCTCTCTGTCTCTTTCCACGAATCTTTAGCATCGATTACAATTTGATAAGTGCGCAAGTACATCGGAAGAAAAAAATTATTACGTAATAAACTGGTTTGCAAATGACCAATTTGTTTCCAGGTTCCGGCACACCACCATCTTCGTTCGTTTCGTTTTGGCATTTCTTGTCCCACCTTCGTCATCTTGTACTTCGATTCTTGCTTAACCATCTCTTTCCGTAACGTTCTAGGGCTGACAGTAGCTATTTTCGTTTCTTAGCGACAATATACGTGTAGCGGATATGTACATTCTGCTTAAACCTACTCTATCCAAATGTTATGTACGTAAATCTCATCATAAACGGATTTATAATTTATAATATAACAAGATATCTTTTATCGTTTCTTTCCGCTTCTTGTATTCGCTTTGCTTTACCTTTTAATTATTATTTTTTTCTTTTTATTTTTCTATGCTATTATTTATATGTTAAGATGGAAATATATGTTTTTAGTATGTATAATATCGATTCGTTTATTCGAAATTACGTCTTCTTATTAAAAAAAATTATAAAAATTATGAAAAAAAAAAAGAATTCATCATTCATATAGGAAAAGAAAGAAAAAAAATCGAGTCAAATGTATAAAATGTACATATTTTATAAATTATTTGTTCGTTACTTTATTTATAAATTAATTCTTTTTTTATTACGGAATACGCGTGATATTTTATGGAATTTTGTGTCACGTGTTTTCTGAAATTATTAACTGAGGAAAGAACAGAGTGTTTGTTACGCCATCTAGCATTCTGTGATCGAAATATGTAAGCAAAATTAACCCTTCAAGGACGACATCGCTAATCTCTATTACTAAAACTCCATTTAATACAATACAATCGTAATTTTAAAACCGTTGCGTTCGCCAACAGCTATGAAAGAAATTTTCAAATCTGACTTCTTAAAACAAATCGCTACACGAAAAAGTGCCTATCAAAGACTATAACAATTCCTACCTATTTACAATCGATATTTGCACAAAGCTTATTTTATCTAGCTATCTATTTTAAAAAATACTAAAACGAGAATATCGATACATCCACTCTATGATTCTCACACATAAAATCTATACTATTCTCATGCTTCAACTTTACGTTTCTCCATTCTTTTAATCGACTGACGATGGTTGGAGATTATTGCGTAAAAAGCAATAAAATTACATAAATGTTCATATAATCAAAAAAATACCGTTATTATAATTTAAGAACAGGATTAATAATTATTAATTTTATTATCTTTAATCCATAATATGTAAGGAATGTAATATCATTGTCACAAATTGTAATGGAATTAATTCTTGTCGATGGATTAAAACGTAATTCCACGGTCTAACACGCACAAAATGTGAAAAATTCACATAATTTATTGTTATCCATCGCTGAAAAATTTTAATAAATATATCAATTATGGATCATCATATTCATCTTTCTCTTACCCAAATAATACCTGAGTATGTAAGATCCTGGCAACAAACACTAAAATGATCGCATTAAAATAATAATACAATAACCTAACCTATTTTAAAAATTCATAATACGAACTAATGGTAATTCTAATGATCAATTAGACGAATAGATAAGAGAATAATTATTCCTGAAAGAATTATTAATTATATCTAATAATATTCAACAAATAATTAAACAAACGTATATTAATGAAATATTATATAAAAAATAAAACAATAATTGTTAAATAAATATTACGAAATAGATAGTTCTTACACCTGAAGTAAGTGTTCAACCGTCTGGTTTCGACAACAAAATGACACGCGAGCTATTTCGATGTCGAATTCCAAATTGGAAGGAGAGGGGAGATATATACTCGACGTCGAACGTGACACGACGCGAATCATCAATTTCCCGGAAAGGCTGTATAAGAAATGTTTTCATGCTTTGGGGCTTCATATGTAAAATCAAAACAAATACAAAAGTAACAATACACGAGTTGAACGTACGGATAACGCATTTAGAAAAGAAATATGTATATATACATACATATAATATGTATATATTATATATATATATATATAAGAATATATGTGAAATATGTGTGAATTGATTGTATTATGTAAAAAGAAAAATAAAGGAAATTTATAGTAATTATATTTTTATTTTTGTTAAAAAAAATAAAAAAACTTGCCATATCTGCATGAAAATTGTCGAATTATCTCTTAATTGTTATAATATATAAGAATTATTACATTTTCAAAATTATCCCGCTTTCGAATTATCAAACTTTTACAATCTGTACAAGATGTTTTAAATTCTGAAACAATAATGAATAAATAAACTTGTATTGATTAAACAAGACTTAATAATCTATAATTAAGTTCAATAACCGGTAATAAAATATCAAATCGATACAAATTTTATGTAATCACTTTTGCCGGTAAAACGTAATTTATTACGATTTTCAACAATGGATTAACACCATGCGCATTATGATGCGCATTCGTTTTGTCGCTAAGTCTTAGCGATTTTTTGATTGGCTGAAGCATTACTATTATTTATTTCATGCAAAAATTAAAATACAATATTTATATTTTAATCATAAATTTCTATACTTTAAAGTTTATACTGATTAAAAATGTAATAAGAATAAATTATTATAATTAATTTAATTTAAAAATTATCCAATATAAAAAATTAAAATGTAAAATTGAACGTTTAAAATAAAAAAATTAAAAAAAAATTAATCTACAATATATTCAACGTAATCTACAATATATTCAAAACATAAAAAAAAAATACACAAACGTACATATAAATATATATATTAGTTTCATTATTTTTAAAGATCATTCTATCAAAATTTAAAATTATAAAATAAATTAGTAAATTAAGGAAGGATTTTTTTTTTGATTTGGCATTTTCAAAATAAAATTCTTAACATTTAATAAATTATAAAATAAATTTCAAGCTATGCATCAGTCGATAATTAAAATTAAAATTGAAAACATAATGTAATATATTCTTTTTTAATATTAAAGTAATATATAAATATTTGCTAGATGCATAAGTACATATGTACATATACACGAATAAGTTGTATTTGAATATTATATACGCATATTAAAATTATGATTTCTAAAATTTAATATTAATTTACTAATTATATAAATCTTAAAAATGAATATAAAAATGTTCACGTAATGTTCAAAAAGTTATATATCAGTGACATCTATCAATTTTTTATAAAAGTAAAATATATTATCTTGAAATGCATCAATTACATATTATATTTAAAAAATGACATTAAATTGTGCCAAACAATATTTTATACAAATTATTTTATTTTACACACTAATTTTATTGGTAAATTGCGACGAATTAGAAGCTCGTATTTCATTAAATGTAGAAGGAACAGGATTTCATAGGTTATGTATATCAAAATACATATATATACATATATAGTAAGAATCTCTGTTATTCAAATTAATAAATAATTTATAACGATCATTAATGTGAGAATTTAAGAATATAATTAATTTCTGTATATATTATTTATATATATAATATTCTGTATATAATTAATAATGTATTATTAAATTTATAATTTTCATATCATATTTAAACGAAGAAATTTAAGAATTTTAATTGTTAATTACATTTATATAAATATATTTTATCATAAATAAAAGTATATTTGATACATAAAATTTACATATTAACAGAAAGTATATGTTTAGAAGATATAGATTTAAATACTGATAATTTATAAAAATTAATTAAATATTTTATTTTTAACAATAAATTTCATTTACAGAAATTTAATATATCAAATATATATCGATCAATTCATAGAGGATTGTTACATTGTCCTTTATTTGCAACTTCCATCTGCTTTATATGTTGATGTTAATGAATTAAATCATTTAAGAAGACTTGGAATTGTAAGTAGAATAATTTAAAACATCATTATAATATATATATGAAATTATTTTGATTCAATCCAAGTTTTATATCTTATATTACTATCTTTTTTAATAAGCATAAAATATTTTTTATATTTCTTATATTCAACCATTTCAGAGCACAGCATGTTCTAGCGGAGAAACCAATGTCGAATTATTCACTGAAAAAGCACAAATACAAAATATAAGTATTTGTTCACGTTTAACTAATATAGAAAGTATCTTAAAACTCCCAGTACATCAACGTTATCGATATGCTAGTGTAAATGATAAATACATAAATATTAGCTTACCAGATCCAAAGTTGTTATTGGGCTGTAGAAAAAGACTCAAAGAATACAGAATTTCTAAAATTGATTTGTGTTCTCCATGCGTAGATATCGTACCTAAATGGAGAGAGATTCCATACGTGATGTTAAATAATAAAGTATGTAAGAATATCAAAAATATATCTTATTTATATAACTTTATAAATAGAAATTTGTTGGAATTTTTAATCTTTTTTACAGGATATGAAAAATGAATGGACAATTCCAATTGGTGAAACAACTATGTTACCTCTGGTAACTTATACAACATTGTTATTAACAATATTATGTACAATATTTCTTATACATACAATTTGGAAATCTATGCCTAGACAACATCTTAAGAGAGAGTAACATATCTTAATTAAATATGTTGATGTATTATGATCATTTGTACTTTTATAGTAACAAATTTTTCTAAACTTGTATAAATACGTTCATACGTATTGTTCTTTAATTTAATAAATATTAAATATAATATTTATATATAACATAAATATTTATATACAATGCACATTTAAAAATCATATGCATTTACAAATAAAATAATGATACATTTTTCATATGTATTCACAAATAAAATAATGAAAATGATGATATTGAATTGTTCGATCACAGCATTTATAATACATTTTATTAGTAGTTATGATAAATATTTATACTGTCTGGCATCATGGTAACACCATCACGATTCTTTTTCTATAAAAAGCCATCTTTTCAATATTCTTTAGTTTTTTGTACATTTCCATTCTCCACCGATGATTCGTTCGTAGAATTCATAGCGATATCTTTCTGTTTTTCTACAGGATCATTCCATGCTTGAATTTTACATGTACCAAACATGATAAAAATTAAATTTCCAACGAAATATATTACACTCGTTAAAAAGAATACATTTCTCCATTCTTCAACATTAGTCTGAAAATTTAAAAATAATAAAAATTAATACATTTTATATTTTCACATTTATTTCGAATTATATTATTCAATTCTAACGTATTATATTACTTGTCAATATCGAGATATAATTCGCGTAACATATTTCTTTTTTCATTTGTTGTATAAACAATATATGTATTATTCGAGAAATCAGTATTGAAAACATAAACAAACATCGTTTTATTAAATTTTCATATAATTTAGATATACGAATAATAAGTACATAAATTTTTTTAGAATAATAAATACATAAATAATATATTATACATACTTTATCATGAACGATAACACCGACGATTAATGGAGCCAAAATACTAAAAATATTCGCTACGGTATTTATGATACCCATCAATGGTCCGGCAAAATTTGGACTAAGATCCATATGATTGACGTTATGTCCACAATAAATAGCAACATTGCTAGTAACAGCAATTACCAAAATTGCTACTGCTATTTCAGAGTGCTCTTTGTCAACATATCCAAGACCTATTAATGCGAGCGCTGGTACCCATTCACCGAACGTATTGCAAATCTTTCTCGATGCTTGAACAGTGAGGATATTTCGTTTGATAAGTAGATCCGAAATAAAGCTAACGGGAAAACTAAATAGCCAGGCTGTGAAGTATGGTAGTGCGCTCATAAGACCATTCTGAAACACGATAAAAAGTATACGAATTAATTCGAAGATTTATAATATAAATTTTTACTCGTGTTCCTTAATTATTATCAATAAAAAAAGATGTATAATTTAATTATGTATAGGAACCATAATCAATAAATTCAAATTAAAAATTATATATCGAACAATTTATCTTTTACTTACTTCTTTAATGTTAACCTTAAATACCGCTTGAAAATACGATGGGATTTTCGTTAAAAGCATCCAGAAACCCCAAGTGTGAGCAGATTGAGTAGCCATTAATGCCCACATTGGACGACTCTTAAGTATTTTGATCCAAGGAGTCGATAATTTCTGGAAAAATATATATATCATTAAATGTATATGCGATGATATATATTTCGAATATATCAAATATTCTTACTTCTTCCGTTTCTATCATTCCAAGACTACTCTCGATATATTGTTTTTCATCTTGAGGTATATTTGGATGTTCGGCCGGTGACTCGTAACCAATGAAAAAGAACAAAAGACTGGAAACGATAGTTATACTGCCCCAAACGTAAAAACAACTGGGCCATCCCCAAGGTGAAGCAGCCAATAGACCCGTACTCAGTAAACAAGTTACATTTCCGATCCAACCTCCGGCATACACGAATGTCGCTGTAATAAAATATACAATAAAATTTAACCAAATAAAAATTATTATTTTATTTTTTCATTCTCTTCCATTCTATCCAAAATAAAATCCATAATTGTATCGAAAATGATAAAAATTGTAAATATTTTACTTATTTTCGAATTGGAAGATTAACAATAATAATCAAAATACTACCATATATATTCTATACTCGATACTCACATATTCTTCCTCTTTCTTCCATGGGTGCCCATTTTGAGAGCAACGCGTGAAGACACGGAAGAACGGTGCCTTGAAATACACCGGCGATCACTCTAGTAACGCAAAACGCTTCCCATCCCGCGTTTTCGGCAAGCACGGGAATTAAAAGCGTTACGAAACCGCACGCGAATTGTGCTAGTGAGAAAAGTTTATGAGCTCCCCAACGTTGCGCCACCATGCTGCCAATGATTTGCGTGCACACGTATCCCCAGAAAAAGGAACTCTGAATTACATCCTTGACCTTTTCGTCCCATGAAAATTGCTTGAAACATAAAGAAATAATCCAAAGTTGGGAAAAATAAGTTTCAAAAATGAAAGATAAAAATTTACTTTTCATCAATGGCAATCGTTTATTTCGACAATTTATTTCATGCTCAAATCTATTCATAATTGATAGAGTGATCGAGATAAAAAATAATAAGTGTTGAGTTATTACAAATTTAGTTTCATCTACAAACTAGTTTTTTTACATTGGACAGTAGATCGTGATTAAAATATGTACGTACATCTTCTAGTAGTACGGATACGTGATAGATACGTACAGTGAAAAAAAGATCACTTTTCGATACCGTGAGCATCGTTTTTAAGAAGAAAGTTATCGAATACGAAAATGAGGATCGCGTCAATCGCAATTCGTGTGCATTTGCGAACATATTTTACATTAGAAGTAAGAAGAGATAAATATTATAAAAATAGTCTTATCGATCGATGATGCATTTTAAGATCTTTCGTTTATTTAAGATACGATAAAAAATGATGCATTTAAATAGATATATATCGATAAAGATTGTTAAATAATCCATACGTGAAGTAAAATCGCACGTGATATATATTATACAACTATTCTGGAATAATTAACGAATGGACAACGAATACGAATGGTAAGCAGACTCAAAAATGAGAAAATAATCATACTGGAAAAGCAGGATTTGCAGTGGAAGCATTGGTCATAGCTTCTAGCGTCACCGATGTAGTCACCCTAATGGCATAGCAACAGAAGAAACCCAAAGCCATCAAAATGCCCTGCGTGTGTCTACATCCATACGATGCTGTAAATTATAAATTAAAACATTTATTAAAACAGATTATTATAAAATTAATTAAAGAAAATCGTTTATTCCTTTAGACGTTAAATATATATGTAAAAGTAAAATATTGTGATATTTATAATGTTTTATCAAAAAGCAAATGGCACAACGTACATATTGCCATGATTAATCATCGTATATTCTCGTTGAACCGAGGATGATTAAGATTAACGACAAACAAGATTACATACATAAGATTTGTGAGTTAGAAGTTTCCTAAAATTGAAAAAAAACTTAATATCTATCGAAATTTTCTTCTCGACTTTTTCACCTTTTCCACCGTTGCCTTCGTAATCGACATCGATTAAATTACTTTAAACACAAGTTTTATCACAAGTTTAACTTTTAAAATAATCTATGTACATCTATTTTTGTACACTTGTACTAAAATATTCGAATATATCTTTTGTTTAAAAAAAAATTTATGCGATGAAAATACGAATAAATGTTTTATTTAAATTTTATAATAAATATCGAAATAATACGAATAAGAAGATTATCACTATAGATTATTCTAATGTCTGAAATAACATACAAATAAATCGGGAAAAAAAAATCATTCCAAGAAATTGATTCTAATCTTAAAGCAGATATATGACAAGATCGATTTTTATTTTAGACACACGTCAACAAGAGAATTGAACGCATCGTTACTCGAATAATAAAAACTTAGGAAACATGGAAAACGATAAAAAATTCTGCAGATCATTCATGGAATTCCTCTTATTACGAAAAAATTCTAAAAATTCGTGATATTTATATAATATTATATAATGATATAATATAATTATATATAATTAATTATATATGATTATATATGATATTTATATAATTTATATTTGTATCGTGGTATTTATATAATTCCAATTTAATTTGTTATTTATTATTCTTAGACTCAAACAATAATACGAAAAATCGAAGAAATAAATTTTTTTTCTCTCATTAATGCTTTGTTAATAATAGTTAGTGATTAATCGTGCGAATAGTGTGAATTATGCATGAGCATTAAATACGCGATATCTATGTGTGTGTATATATATATATGATACAAAGTTTCTTTATAAAAAAAAAAAAAAATAATATTGTTCTATATAAGAACATATCAAATAAAGATAATTATTATATAAATCACGATAAATGTCTTTGAAACAACTTTATAAAAATTTAGAAAGTTGTAGTCTCGAAGGATAAAATGTTGAAAGTTTTAAAGATATTCGCTTGCACGTGCTTTTCACGCGGTCTATCATCGCACGCGCGATTACACTTATTCACAACATTTCGATGTCGTAACATGATTCTTTTTTAAATTCTTTTCTATTTTTTTTTTTTTTTTTTTTTCCTATTTATTTTGTTCTCTCGTAAGAAATCGAAATAAAAAACAGAACGAGTTACACATATTTATCTGAGAAAAAGATATTATCTGTCTTTTAACAACAGTTTTTTATTAAACTTTTGATTGATCGAAATTGAATTTTATTTACGAATTCAGAGATTTCGAGATAGAAATAGAGAAAGCTTCGTTCGAATTATAGATACATCTTATACATACTTCTGTTTCAAAATTATTTGTATTAATCAATAGATAATTTAATATCGTATCTAAATGATACATGTTGCATGTTTTAAATCGTGATTTATATCTGTCGGTGTACAGTCGGTAGCTTATTCGATAATGTTATCGTGCAATCGAATCGCAACCGTTTTAAAAATGATGATACGATTTACAAGCTTCGAAAGCTAAACACTCGAAGCGAGACGGCGTTGCATTTTATATTTCTCGCGCAACGCTGGGATCTCGAACAATGCGGAGAGAATGCGGACGAGTATTCGTTCATTCCACATTTCTAGGACATCGCGAGAAATCTGACATTGACGAGCATGTTGCCGTCATGTCTTGGAATTCGTAACGATTCGTCACGTATTTATGCCACGCACGTTGCACAAAACACACTGTGTTCTTAAACGTCCTCGTAATTAAACCAACATTTAATATCCTCGGCCAGAATTTATAAATGATCGCGAAACGATATCGATTTCTTGAATGAAACGACTCTCTTCTTACTTTTATGTGTGCGAAAATATTTTGTGTATTTCGTGCACGAAAATTATTCCATCTATCGAAGCGAATATCCACGAGACGAGGCGAATCCGAATAAATAATTTCCATCCGGTTAATCGATAAAAAGAGACAAAATATATTTAAGAAATTACGATAAACGAACGTTTGATCTTGAAAGACGAAATCGTACGAAAGGGATGCGAGGAAAATCCGTTGATGAATGTGGATGAAATAATTGCGCGAAGGAGCGGGAGAAAACACGTGAGAAACGCGATTTTATAAACGAGGGCAAACGTCACCGATCTTTGCACAAGCCGCGACAAATCAAATTTATATTCGATCGATAATCGCGATTTATCGCAATTTGATTTTCGTCCGGTTTTATCTCTTCAAACGATCGATCTTATTATCGAAAATATCTACTTGTACTTGTATCTCTATCTACGTAACGATGTTTCCAACGTGTTGTTTCCGAAATTGTATCCGAAAATTACGTACGTACGATCGTGTTCCTTTATTCGACTCGATAACTCGATCACGTATCACGTGATATTTATAAATGAAACGAGCGGATAAATAAAGAGAATAAAAAAAAGGTACCTTTAGGTTTAGACACCGGTGTCTGTATCCGTTCCGAGATGGAAACGATGGACACCCTTTTCGTCATACGGGAAGTCATGTTTATTAACCAATCGATATCCGAACGTGTACACAAGTTGTAAGGTAGGGTCGACACAAAGTAACAAAGTAAATCGCAAAAAAGACACTACGATCCCTCGATCGATCGATCGTGGTTTTATAGTCCATCACCGAAAAGAGTTTCTCCCACTCTTATTTTTCAACTTGCACGTTCTGCATGCGTATACACAGACAATAGTATATTATCACGTTTCTCCCTTATCTAATTGAAAAATTTTATATATTATATATATATATATATATTATATATATATGTGTGTATGTATGCAATATATATATATGTATATAATAGATATTTCAAAACATTATTTATATTATCATAATAATTAGAAAATATCTAACAAAAAAAAGGAATGAATGTTTCAAGGAAGAACAATTTATGGAGAGATTTCATGGATTGATAGAATGATAGAACGGTATTGACAAAGCGAATGTTACGATACGAGAGTCAATATTCTTGATTACGCACTACGTTTGACTAAGCACTTTTCGCTTTTTACTTTTTACTTTTCGACGCGCGAAACAATATTATCGATATTTCGAATCAATTTTAATTATCCACGTGCGAATCGAACACGTTTCGATAATATCTACATATAATTCGAATCACGAGAGGATCGATTTTTCTCAAACCGTTTCGTTACGTTTCACAAACCGGACTAAACCTCCTACCCTACCCTTGTTGACTCGTTACAAGTTTTATTCCATTTCATTCCTATAATTATTATCTTACCAATAATTGTTTATCGCATTAATTGTTATCGCATAACAAGTGCAATGAACCATCGAATATAACCGTTCTTTCACGATATAAATACAATAAATGGAAACAATGTATTTATTCATCGGAATGAAGATATAATAGAACAAAAATCGAACGATGTTAAAACGAAAAATTTTGCATCGCGAATATATCTATTTATATGTATATAAAATATATGCATCTTTATTTTTTTTAAAAGATATATGTACATCGATTCGAACGTATTAATATCAAGTGTACAAAATTCCAGAAATTCTCGCACATGTATCAAATTGTAAATATCATACACATTACTCTGTACATACACGTATACGTATATAGAATAAAATTGTGGATACAATAACATGCGTAATCCATCATCTGATCGAACGATGGATCGAACGAGATGGGTACACAGTACCTATATTAAATGATATTGAATGATAATTGAACGAATCTAATCGTTATATAGTACACANTATATATATATATTTATGGATATACGTATTTATTTATACGCCAAGAAGACACGAAAAATCGTAAAAACATCGCTGGAATATTAAATTGTAACGTGTTATTATATTGTCGATCGCATTGCGTTCACGTATCGATTGAAGCAAACGATATTTTGAACAATATTGATAATTACGATAAAATCGATAAAAATCGATCGTATCTCAATAATTATTATCGATTTTTCGAATCCCGTGATGTAATAATTTTTGATTATAAGAATTCGTATCGTATGTCAAATATGATCAAATGTCACGTGTTGTAACGAAAAAACTTGAAGAGTTGCATCTCGTTAAAAATCTCGGGAAGCAACGAAAAATTAGTTATTGTAATATTCATCATCCCTTTTACATCAAAAAACTTTCGAATCGAAACATTATTTCATACATCGACAGTTGAATAATCAACGACAAAATAAAGTCAAAATATTATTCTAATACCTATGAGTGCAACGAGTACCATATCGATATATTATAATCGTATATTACAATCATATCTATTTATGATACGTTCTTGTTTTTTTCTTCTATCCTTATATTTATTCCTCACGCATCAAACAGGAAACATAAGAAAATAGTCATTTTACGCACAAGTCATAATTTACAATGAACAATATTACGATACGTTGAGTAAAAGTTTATTTATAAATTTTATAAATAAACTTTTTATTTTATCAATTGTAATATATTTATTATATATTATAAACAATAAGAGATAAAAAGAATTCTTGTTGTTCAAATTTTTTTTAACAATCTATGTTAAATATTGCTTCGAATTATTCAATATTATAAATATATTACGAATGTATTTAATTAATAATTAAAATCAAAAATGAAAACAATCTTTGCAGTTCGAATATGTAAATTAACGTTAAAAAAAATTGCATCAATATAGCATCAATATAGTATGATTTATCGTATCATTTAATGTTCATTGCGATATAATGTATATACATATATATTACATAATTATTATTATAAATTAATATAAATTTTTACATATAGGAATAAGTATATAGTATGTATATACTAGTAATATAACTATCTGTATCTAACTGAATAGAAGAAAATGGTACTTTATTAATATATTTACATCGAAACGCGATAAAAAAATATTTTTATAAATGTTGCATCGTGTAAATATTCATATAATATAATTTTTTACTTTCGTTTCGTATAAATATAAATTAAATTAAAATTGGTCATAAATTTCTCGTAAAATATCATCATTTCACAAATAATTGTGAAAATTTCCAATTTCTTCTGATTTAGATTAAATAAAATAGTTTCTCTATTTTTTTTTTACTTCAATTTCTAACTTATGCGATAGCTATTATATATATATATATATATTACTAAATTTATATATATTATTAAATTTAACATTTTTGAGCAATGCGACTAGTTAACTTTTAAGTACGGAAATTTATTATCATATTGTACTTATCGTTGGTATTCGATTAATTCGTTAATTTGTACATATACTCACATATATATCTTTAAATGTTCATACAACCGTTAATTCTTTGTCACTTTGTTTTTGAGGATTCGCAGTTTTTGGATTGTTCCATGGTTGAATCTCAGTGCTGCCAAATATGATAAAAATTAAATTTCCTAAAATATAAATTGCGGCGGACAAATAAAACACTATGTTCCATTGGGTAACGTTTTTCTGTAAAAATATATTACCGTTATATTAATATAATTATCTAATTTGTTAATAACTTAACTTAAAGAAAATCAACTCGATTAATAATATACCTTTTGCGTTACGATGAGGCCGCAAACCATTGGTGCAATTATCGCGACGATGGATGCGATACAATTGGTGATAGACATCATTCTACCGGCGAAATTCGGACTTAGATCGATGTGATTAATTTGAAATCCGCATAGAGAACCAGCGTTTAACCCTACAGCTATCACAAGAATAATTACAGCCACTTTGTGATCCTGCACCGACATCGCTGCAAGACAAATCAACGCTATCGCTGGTCCCCAGTGTGCGATTGTGTTGCAAACTTTTCTAATTATTCCTGCCGAGATACCCTTCTTTAAAGCATAATCGGCCAGCCAGCATACCGGAAAACTTAAGATCCACATCACTAAATAGGGAAGCGCCGATATCATACCATTCTGAAAAAAAAAGAAAGATAAAAAGATATATGAATATATATATATGTATGTATATAGAAAATATATAAATATATAAAAAATCTGATTTTCAATTTTCTTTTTTCTTTTCCCTGATATTACATTATCTATACCATCTTTATTCCATCAATCGATTTCCAATTTTGAAATTTGATGCTACATTACCCGATGTAGGTAACTTGTTCGATGTACAAAGCTTGCTCATCAGATCAATTACGAGTAACATTATACGAGTAACATTATAAATACAATTAATTCTTATATATATAGATATTAAGTATAAGATAATGTTTTTCGACTATAAAAACCGTATATTTTTATATCAATAATTATCAAATTACGCGAAAGAAAAAAATTAAAAAAAAAATGGTGTCAAGTTTAATCATAACAATCATTTTTTTTTAAAATTTTAAATTGTTCAATTTTATAAAAATAAGTTCGTATATCTTTGTTTCAAAGTAAATTTCTTTCCATTCTTCTATTTTTCTAATTGATATAATCTTTCTATTGTTTCAATTGATATAAAATATATAAAATGTGATACATGGATAAGATAAGTAACGAATACGACGAATAAGCTATACATTCACTTTTCTTCATCTCGTTTTTTCGATAATATTCGTTATATTCTATTACTAAAAACAATTTGATAAAAAAGCACTGAAATAATTTTCTTATCATAAGAATATAATCTTTTCGATGGTCGAATGTTTAAATTTAATAAAATTAAATTAATCAAAGATAAAATAAATTTTTGCTTACATCTACCAAATTATATTCCAAAACGTCATTCATATAAGTTGGTAATTCCGTGATAAGGGTCCAATAACCCCAATTTTGTCCGCAATGCACAATTATTAGAGCCCACATCGGCACCGATGTGAAAATAGCTTTCCACGGTGTTTTCATTGCCTTTAATAATAAATCATAATCAAAACATAAAACGATAAATAATTATATAAAGTATAGATACATACATTGTTATATTATATTTTATAGACGATTTCTTTCTTTTTTTCGATCATTGAAACGAGAGATAAAAGAAATAAATTCTTACCGTTTCGTTGCTCGGTTTTTCTTTTTCCTCGCTACTTTTTAAACTGTTTTCGATATATCGCCTTTCTCTCTCCGATATTCGCGAATGCTTAGAAGGACTGTCCGAACCAAATACGAAGAATATAATGCCCCAAATCACGGCCAAAGCGCCAAATACGTAAAAAATAGATGGCCAGCCGGCACTCGATGATGCTAACAATCCAGAAATTGGAAAACAAATCACGGTACCGAATTGTGCACCGGCATAAGCAAGTGTTCCTAAAATTAAAAAAAAATATTAAGCGATATGTATAATTATGATAATTGTAATATGATAATAAATAATAAATAAATAGATAAATAGATAATAAATAAATATGATAATTATGATAATTGATAATTATGATAATTATGATTATGGATTATGATTCAATTGTGTACAATCGGCGAATGTTTTAGCGAAATTTTATGCAACGTGAATAAATTCTAATAACAAAATTGATTATTCGTCAAAATAACATATATTCTACGTATATCTTATTCTTAAACCAATATTTCAATATACAAATATTCGATAAATTCATTCATATTATTTTCTATACATAGTATGAAAATAATATTTATTCAATATCGATGTTGTCTTAAAAATTTAAAAATTCGTGCATTTTATGAGAAATATTTCAAAATGTGATGTAAAAACTTTCGAATATAACTTAAAATTAACTATTTTTCGATTAGAAATACGAATACGAATAAACTATTAATAGATGATTACTCTATGTGCGAAAAATAAGGAAAAAAAATATGGAATAAAATTTTATCGCTTAAACATTTGTTTCCGGGAAAATTTCGAAAGGAATATGCATAAGCGATGGATTCTCAAGTTCCATTGTCTTTTTTTTTTTTGTTCGAAAATGAATAAACCTCGAATGAAAAAATTGCATTCCATATTTTTCATTAATTTTTTTCACACGGTATCATTCACTATCCGATCATATCATCAGAATATATGTACACGTATGCGTATATATCCTGTATCTTATATAAATACAAAGAAGGTTAATATTCAAAATTCAAATTCTCAACATGTACGGTAAATTATAGATTTACCACACGTGTCGAAATAGAGGTTATGGAATCGCCGTTCATCCAAGGGTACGCGTATTCGATATTCAGGGATAATTCTTTGTAGCTTCTTCCTCGCTTAATTCGAAGTACGAGTATGACATAATTACGAAAGGAATAGTGGGGAAGAATAGGAAGGTCGTAAACCAAGTAAAGTTATGTTGTAAACTTAAGCGATACGATCGATTAGTGGAATAAAATTCAAGGTCGAAAAAAATGTATACTATATCACGTTAAAATCATACTTGTACGATGACTATGAACGAATCTACATTTAAGTACCTCGTGTTGTCTCATTATACACGCGATAAATGAATTTTGCATGTCTTTTGGTAAATACATGCAAATCGTTCCGATTTACACTTGCTGCACAAACACGAATGCATCTCGAACGAATCGATCGATCGATATTCGCTACCGTTTCTTCCCGTTGAACGATATATCGAATAAATATCATATATATCGATAAATATTAAATATTAAAACTTGCTGGAGAAGCAAAGCAAAAAATTGACGCGAAATGAAAAATTAACATACATATACGTTACGTGATATAAATTACATTCAAATTGAACACTCAAATTAATGCAACGATGGTTAATAAATAATTAATAAATAGTTAATTGGATTGAAGAAATATAAAAAGTTTGAAAATATGGAAAATAAAATTAATAAAAGGATATTATTAAGTATTCTCACCGAGTCGTGCCCGTTCAGTCGGTGGTGCCCACTTAGAAAGAAGGGTGTGTATACTCGGTAACAGGCAACTCTGAGAAAGTCCCATGCCTACCCTACAAGCACAGACAGCCAAATAACCACCGTAATGGGCAAGAGTTGGTGTCAAAATATTCAAGATTCCGCAAAGTAGCAGTCCGAAACTCAATAATTTTTGAGCACTCCAAAATGCCGCTATATAACCACTTGGTATTTGCATGATCGTATAGCCCCAAAAAAAAGAGGAGAGTATTGTTGCACTTTCGGTTGACGACCAATTGTAAACCTAATTACACACGATAAAAACGATTTTTATTACAAATGTTCGTAAATGGAAATCTCTAAAATAATCAGATCTCAAGATAATAGAAATAGACCGTTTTGTTTTCATTAAATTTTTTTTTTCTCTCTATCACTACGTCACCACGTTCGTGTGCGTGCTCGTATAAATTATTTTGATTTAAATATCGTAAAATCGTTTACAACAATGAATGATTCGAACTCATTCCAACTGACCTATTGTAAAAAAACTTGATACACGGAGATTTTGAAAATATTTTATTTTTAAATATCCATTGTTTTTTTTAATTTACTTTTGAAAAGAAAAGGTAACGGATAAACAAAAATATATAAGGTATAATGATAAGTAATGATAATACGTAAATAATACGGTTCGTTATAAATATTGTTAAAACTTTATCAGTTTCATTGCATAATAATATATACAGTAATGTGATAATAAAACACACATATATTATATAATGTGGTAACTGGATGTGCTTCTATCATTCTATATTTCGTACGTTATTCGATAATTTATGTTACATTACCAAACGCGTATACGGAAATATCGAGTATTGAATATCCATTGTGTATATTATATGAATGGAAAATATGGATATAGAAGGAAGATAGATTATTAATAAAGGATAGATTATACCGTAATGGTAAGTATATTTTCTTTAGAATTCTTTTGTTATCGGACTATATAAGTAAGATAAGTCCTAGGTAAGATCAAGTTGCAATAATTCTCATCAATCATATCGTTTCAGATTCATTGTGTAAATTCACCATTGATTCATCAAAAATTATATTAATATATTTTTCACTAGGTCGACCGAGATATTGTTTGATCCGTATTTATCAAAAGAGATAATATTGTTATTTGTTATTGTTGAAAAATTTTACTTGCCATAATAATATTATTTTATCATATTTTATTTTATTTTATTATATATCATATGTTATATATCATTTTTATTAAATTCACTATTTTAAATTCAACTACTGATATATAAATAATTATTAAGTTAAATACGAAGAATTGTTTTTTCGTGTAAAATTTTCTTTTTATGGGAAATAAGTCGAATGATTCATTTTGTCCTATATCCACATATACCGCTTACATTCGTAACGTTATATAACATACGAGCAAATAGTATTACCAAAGTCGTTAAGTTTATCTAGATATTTTTACAATACACTACTAAATGTATTATTACAGAAGAATTTTTTGAAATTTTTATGGAAAATGATTATTTTCTTCAATATTTTGATATATCGTTACCATTTATTACATATATATAAACAAGTTTTCTCTCTTTTATTAAATTATTATAAAAACAACAACTCATCATTGATATATTTATATCAAATCATGTAAAGATGACATAACATATATTTGGTACCATCGTATCTATTTAAAAATCGAAATCAATAATGTATTTAAAAAAAAAATTTTTAATATTTATTTACTGTTTTCTCTTCTCTTTTCTTCTTTTTTTCTTTTTCTTTAATAGATATTATTCCATATATATCTTTCTAAATTAATATTAATATAAATATGTCTGGTGGAAAATTTCTCTATCCAATTATCCAAGTATAGTATCTGTTTTTCCTTGACAATAATTTTTATAATTCATTTCATAATTCAAAGATTGCGTATTCAATGGAAATATACTTCGTATATATGTAGAGACGAATATCTATGCAATATATATACATAAATATTTTCATTTATTTATCACTCAAAGTTCATCACTTAATTCTAAAATAACGCAATTAAGTACTAATAATATTCAACATCTATTATACAAATTTAAAGAAGATTAAGCGTTTCGTAAGACTTATTACACACATACCGATATCTAGATATACATTAGATTTATTCTTTAAACATTCATTTACATAAGAGATCAATATTTTTATTTATTAAATTTAATAATTTATAAGAGACTATATTTCAATTTTAATTTCATAAAATTTCTCCATTTTTTTCTTACAATTCGATCTTAATGAAAATAAGTAAAAAATATCGATTGTTTTAATAAAGTTATTATTATCGTGTTGCCTACAAATTACAAATTTTTTATAGTAATTTAAAAAAAATATATATATGCAAATAAGATATATATAAAAAAAAAGTCTTGTGACTATCTCTCTAAAAATATAATTACTTATGCCAGAAAAAAATAAATTTTAAATTAATGTTGCTAGTTTCGATAACAGTTATGCGATATATATAACAAAAAATGAATATGTCGCTTTTTTAAAAAGTATTTCTCATCCTCTAGAAATTCATTAATAATTTTATTTTATTTTTATTCTTTAAAATAATTTAAGATATTTCATTATTAACATTGTTCGATTGTTCTTTTTCATCGCATTTGAATATTAGAATATAAAGTTGATTTAGTAAGTTGTTAATTTTATCGTTAATTACTTATTGTT
This sequence comes from Apis laboriosa, assembly GCF_014066325.1. Lineage (NCBI taxonomy): Eukaryota > Metazoa > Arthropoda > Insecta > Hymenoptera > Apidae > Apis > Apis laboriosa. The sequence continues at coordinate 6,332,356 of NW_025223501.1, forward strand.
AGTCGGCAATGAAGAGATATTTAATGAAAATTTAGTATCTTAGAATTTTTACTACTTATGCCGAATGTATACGAAAACTTAACTGAAATTTAAATATAAATTATTATATGATTTAATATACAAGTTACCTCGAATTGATAACTATTGGACTCGTTCTGTGTCATTGGCACAATAGCTACCGACATGCTCACTCGAAGAGAATATCCTATCACCATCCCTAAGAAATGCAGAAAAACTTGCAAATGTCTGATTCCAAGTTTACCTGAAATAACACAATTTTTATTTTTCTTTTTTTTTTTTAACATACATTCTATATATCGTAAGCATTATAAAATAAAAATTAATATTNAAAGGTTATTTAATAAATTATCTCTAATATTGCAACATAGAAAAAACACGATAAATATAGATAATTAGATAACACTATAATAAAGACTTGAATAAAAATCAACGATACATAATAAGATTCGATAATTAAATTTAATATCGAAAAAAATTTAATTAGTACAGCAGGGTTTGATAAATTTTCCTCTTTCTTCCCAGCAATTTCAATTTCTTTGATAATTTAAGAAAATGTATAATGTAAAGCATTGACATATTTTTTTTTATTAAAAACCCGATAACCAATTTTTAAATAATATAAATATAACGCATATTGTTAATTTTTGTTATCTTTTAAATTGTTTTGAAATTCTTATATCTTTCTACGGAATATATAAACAAAATCATTACACCAGTTAAATATTTTTACGAGTTAAATTAATATTAATAAATTGCTCGTTATATTTTATAAATTTCTTTTCAGTTTTTTGTATTTTATTTTATTTTTTGCATTTTTATATTTTCAGTTATTTGTATATAATATAGTTTTAAAAAGATATATAAAATAATAATAAAATGAAAACTATATTTCTTAATTTAATTATAAAAAATAAAGGATAAAATTAAATTTGAACAATCTTTTAAACAGAGATTAATAATAATAAATGTTTTACGATTGTATAAGAATATTATTACAGATAAAATAGATGTTTAACATCAAGTACATCAATCATACGTTATATTTTTAAAATTTCATTGACAAAAAAATATCATTTGATGTTATATTTTTATAATTATATATAATATAAAAATAATATTTTTATTATAATTTTAATTGCTTTTACAAAATATAAATTATTAACTTTCTTCTTCTTTCTCAATTATTACAATTATTAATTATCAATTACAATTACAATTATTAATTATCAATTCAAAACGACAAATCCAAAATATAAATAATTTATAAACTTTACTGAAAAATAAACAAATATATGTACACTAAATTATAATTATTCAAATAATACTTAATACAAGTCAGATTTCACTGTTTTTAAAATTCACTATTTCAAAAACATTATTTACCAATAATTTCAAAAACATTAATTTTAAATAAAAAAAAAAATATTATTTACCAATAATATTTGTTGTCTCTTTTTGTACATTCTGGACGAGTTCCTCGTTCTTCATGGCTGTAATTTCCAATACTATCAAACACAGACTGTTCAAATTCTAATCTGTTACTCGATGATACTTATATCGAACATATCTACTCCCCGCCTACTGTCTGCAACCTCTCTTTTTCCTTTACAAATCTATCCTACTTCTTCGCAATTAGTTTCGAATGTTTGCTTCGTCGGAGTTTGAAAGAAAACTGAAGTGACATGTCTCGTACAAACAAAAAAGATAATCAACAATTTTATTGAATTACACTTGACTTGTGATAACGATTATGGAATGTTTGGGCAGAAATAATATATTCAAAAATCTTTTTTTTTTTTTTTTTTTTAAAGACAACTTAAATTATCATTCAATTATTTTTTTCAATAATAATACACGAATGTATCTAAAATGATATTTATTGTATTATTATATTTTATGTATGTACATATAAAATTATATAGAAATAATATTGTTATTTACAATATTTATTAAAAATGTTCAAAAATTTTCATTTACATGTCATTTACAGTATAAAGTTTCAATTGATTTATATACAAAATTATCATTTTCTTTATGTATAAAACGGTTTATGAATATACTTTTTTCAATATACTTATACTTGTACTTATACTCAATATACTTTATAGCTAATGTCTTAAGATAATAATATTTTATAATATCTAATTAGATTTTTATATTACAACTATATATATCGTAATTATCATGTTTATTAAATTATATACAAATATGTATATTTTTAAGTCATTTGTATATTATTTAAAATTATTTTAAACTTAAACTTAAAACTTACATAAAATTTTATTTTATTCCAATCTACATTATATTTTATATATCTATATAGAAATATATCTCTACATATGTAAAATTTTAACAGAAATACATTATCTTACATCTCGTATTTTACATTTTAAGCTTCTTTTTTAAAGATCTATTGCAATTAGTTGTATTACTTGTATTTGAACATTCATCTTTATCAGGTATTTTCTCCGGTGTTGGACATAAACCTAATTCAGGCAATCTGAAAGATATAAAAGAAAAATATAGATATTTAATTTTACATATAAGCTCATATAAAATTTCAATGTGTTTATTTTCCTTAATAAGTAATTAAATTTAAAAAAAATCAAATATTAAATATGATTTTTTTTGTTATATAATTTTAATTTTAATCTATATTTATAATTACCACATTATATTGATATTTATAAAGTAATTTAATATTACTTTTATCATTGTAATAATTTTATCTTTTTTAAATTTAATAATTATAATAATTAAAGAAAAAAATATTTATAAATATTATTTCATACTTCTATAAAATTTTCTATTATTTGAAAAATATTTTTTATAAATTAATGAAAAATACTGCTTGTATTATTTTTATTTTTATATAAATTATAAATATTATTAATCCTATTTATAATTTTTATTATTTAAAAATTTCAGGAATCAGGAACCAGAAAAGACATTGACTAATCTTTTTTTTATCATAAATATTTTATCATAATTTTATCATATATAAAATAATGATAATTATATTCTGATGAATTAAATTTTTTAATAAATTTTTGAAATTTAATCGATCTAACTTTTAAAATTAAGCAATTACATAATATTAAAATAATTTCTACTTACGTTATATTTTCATTTTGTTTTTGTGTTTTACAATTTTCTTTTTGTTGACTTGTTTGCATATTATTAAATTTTTGTACTTGTGTCCAATATCCACTTTTCAAAGTATTTTGTGTCGGAGGAGCAATTCCATTTTTTTCATAATACTTTTTCAAATCAACTGTAACACTTTTTGTACAATTATATGTTTTATATATTCCAACCAGATAGTCCGCAAGTTCAAACATATTAGATCTTAAAGATATAATTATAAATTGTGCATTTTTTGTTCTTTCCTTGATATAATTTCCAACAATTGAAACATTTTTAAAATCTAAGGCAGCATCTATCTCATCCATAAAGTATAAAGGGGTCGGTTTATAATGATGTAATGCAAATACAAGAGCTAAAGAACTCAATGTCTTTTCACCACCGCTAAGATTACAAATATTTTTCCAAGATTTTTTGGGAGGTCTTACGCTAAAAGCAATTCCTTCGCTAAAAGGATCTAAGGAGTCGACCAATTCTAATTCAGCATCACCTCCTAATGTAATCATTTGATACATCTCTTTCAATTTGTCAGTAATGATAGTAAAACCTGCAAGAAATTCTTGTATTTTACGACGTCTTGTCGTTTCATAAATATCTCTTATTCTATTGCGTTCAATCGTTATCTTTTCTACATCGGTAACACGTTGTAAATATAATGCATCTTTTTCTTTATATTCTGCGATAAGTTGCATATTCGGAACTTCGGTAGGTAATCTTTTCTTAATTTTCTGCAAATTACCTATAAGAACATTTTCATCCAATTCATTAAGTTCCTCTTCTCTTAATTCTTTCAATTCTTCGATACTTTCACCGGGTATTACTTGAAGTTTTAAATCATTTATTCTTTTTGTATAATCTAGACATTTTTGTTTCAATTTTTTAATTAAACTTTTATATTCGTCTAATTTCTGATCAAGATCTATTTTAATTGTCTTTATTTTATTCTCTCTAGCCTGTAAATCATTTAATTCTTCTTTGAGAGATGACACAGCTTCATCTCTTTCCGAAAGAGCTTCCGTAAGTTCATCGAGTTTTTTTAAATATTCCTTTCCCTGTACTTCTAAATCTTGTTTTTCCTTTTGAAAATTACGAAGCTTTTCTTCACTAGTATGTATATCATTTTCTAAACAAACTATTCGTTGTTCGATTTTTTTAACATTTCTCTCAGCTGTTTTAATAGCAACTTGGAATTTACATATTTCAGCTTTAGTCGCATCAATTAATTTACATAGTTCAGCCACTTTTTTTTGCTGACTTTTAACAGAGTTTCCTGATAATGTTTCTATTTCTTTATTAATCCGAATTACTTGATCTTCGATATTTTTTGAATTTTCTTGCACTTTTTCCAGAGTATTTTTAGCAGTGTTCATCGCATCTTTTAATTGTTCAACTTTTTGCGGGTTCGATACTGAATTTACAGTTTTTTTTTCTTGAACTTTAATTTGCCCCAACAATGAAGGTTTTTGTTCCTCCAATGTTCTCAATTCAATATTTAATTTTTCCTTATTAATTTTCATATTCCTTAAATCTACGTTTAAATTATGAATCTGATTTTCCAGAGACTGAGATCTAATTTTAAACTGATTGCACTCTTCGTAAGTTTTATTCAAATTTGATTGTAATATTTCTATATCTATCGAAGAAAGTTCGTTTTTCAAAATTTGTTGTCCTATTCTCCCTCTTAACACTGTTCTCCCACCTCCACTCATTGTGCCCGATAATTCGATTAATTCACCTTTTAATGTAACTACTCTGAAACGTTTATGACCATATGCGATTCGTGTTGCTTGATCTAAATTATCTGCTACTAATGTATCTTGTAATCCATAATAAAATGCCGGTAATACTCTTTCGTCTTCTACGCGTATAAGATCAAAAAGTCTTGGAACATTTTCAGGAGTTTGTATCTTTTGTTTACACTTTGATAAAAAACGTTGTTGTTTTTCTAGAGGTATAAACGTTGCACGCCCAATATCATTTTGTCGAAGAAATGTTATACACATTTGTGCAGTTGTTACGGTATCTACTACAATGTTATCTAGAGGACCACATGCTGTTGAAACTGCAATATCATATTTGACATCTATAGCACCAAGATCACCCTATACATGTTAAAAAAATGGATTTTATGAAATTTTATGTAATAATACTTATACATATTTCTATTATTATACGAATATTATAAAATATTATATATATTATATACTAAAAAAAAAAAAAAAAAAAAAGAAATATATAAAAAAATAATAATTTATTAATTACATATTTAAAATAAATATATTTATCAAATAGCATTTACAACGATAAATACTTTAATATAATATGATCGATTTATACAAAGTATAGAAATAATTTTATTAACAATTTTATTATATAAAAAACACAACAATTAATAAAAAAATTTACATACCAATCTTCCAAAAATACCAGGAATTCTACCTTCGCTTTTCTCCTTCATTAAACTATCTATTATTTTGTTTCTTGATTTATTTGCTTGCATAGCGATCTTTTGTTCCTCGAATGAAATTTTCATCTTTTTTAATTCCGAAGTTATTTCAATCTCCTTTGTTTTCACTATTCTCAATTCTTTTTCCGCCGCTGTTAATTCTTGTTCATTATGAGAAATTTTATTTTTCAAATTTTGCAACTCTTCGTTTCGCGTCATTAAATTATCTGTTGTTAATTTTAAAGAATGTTTTAATTTTTCTAATTTTTCTTTTTCAGTTGATTCTATGGAAATATATAGTTCCAACTCGGATTGAGCAATATCAAACGCTGCTCGGGCTTCATCAACATCCTTTCTTAAAATTATCAATTCATTTTCAAGTACGGAACGTTGATCCAACAATGGTTTAGTCTTTTTACTTAATTCAACCATCAATTTTTCTAATATTATTTCTTCTTTTTCTTTATTTTTTATACGATCATCAACAAGTTTTTCATATTCTTGAATGTCTTTTGTATTTTTTTCTGGTACTTTATATAATTCTTCCAATTTAGATTTTTCCTATAAAGTATATTTAATTATTAACTTGTTAGAATTAATAAAATATATCTTAACTTTTTTTTAAAAATAAATAAAATAAATTTTACTGTTTTTAAAGATGCAATATTAGCTTTTCGTCTTTTATTTGTTTCTACTAATTCTGCATGAAGTGACTCATCGTGTTTTCGTATTTTATCAAATTTTGTTGTAATTTCATCCTTTTCTTTTTGTAAGCTATCCCATATTTTATTTTTCTCTGCGATCACTTTGTTTTTTTCTTCTTTATCATTATGAATTTCTTTCATTTTGTTTTTAAGTTCTGACAAATCTTTATCCAATTCGGTAATTTTATTTTCCTGTTGTGAAACTTCTTTTGTTGTTTCAAATCTGAAATAAAAATTTTTCCTCAAATAACTCAAATAATAGAGTTTAATAAAATTTAAAAAATAAATGGATTACCTTTGATAAGAATAAAGTTGATGTTGTAATTTTGTAATTGTATTTTCTAATTGCAAGTATCGAATAGCTTCTTGCATAGGTTCCTCTAAAGCTGCTCTTTCTTTTTCAACAATTTTAAGACGATTTAACTTTTCTATTCTATATTCCGATAAAAGTTCTATCTTATTTGATAATTTTTCTAATGGTTCTTTGTAACGAACTGTTCCAATTATATCTTCTAAAAATTCAAGCATACCAGTATCATTTTCATGTTGAGCCTTAGGTTTCATCATTGCTATTTGTTCCACTTCTCCCTAATATTGTATATAATATTGTATAATATTGATATAATATTTATAAAATAATATAAAATTATAAGGGATTAACATTATTAAATATAATAAAATGCATACCTGTAAAATTAAAAAACGATTATGATCTAAATCTACACCGTAAAATCTCAAAATTTTTGCAATCTCTTTAAATTGCACTTTTTTCTTATTTAGTTCATAATATGATGAATTATCTTTAAATGCAGTTCGAGATATGACTATTTCACTATTTGGCACAATATCATACTCCATCTCTAACTGAAATATAATATTATCATTATTATATATTATTTATAATATTATTTATAATATTTAATAAAAAATAATTTATATAAATCATTTATTTTTTAATTAAAATATATCATACTTTATCAATTATTTGTTGGAAATATACAGATACTGTACAGCTATTAATATTTTGATGTTCACTTGAATTATGTATTAAAACTGATATCTTCTTAGATCGAATCTTAGAAGCTCTATAGCCAAATACAAATAACATTGAATCTATAACATTACTTTTACCACTACCATTTGGACCAACAATAGCTGAAAAACACTTTAAAAAGAAAAATTATTAAATATAATTTACAATTTTTATTAAAAATTTTATCAAAAATCATTTAATTTTTACCTGATGAAATGGACCAATAACTTGTGTACCTCCATAACTTTTAAAATTTTGATTAACAATCTTAGTAATCATTAATCTAGGACCATTGATATCAATTTTATTATTTTCTTTAAGAGGCGGTGGTATATATATATCATCATCTATTCTTATTCCACCTTCTTCGTCCTCTATATATAAATCATTTTCTTTATCAATCTCCATATCTGTATCAGGAATACTCATAATGATATAATTTTCTTCAACTGTTATTTCATCCACAATACAGAATCCATATAAAAATCTATAAGCTTATATTATAGAATATAATCATTATTATATAAAGGTTATGTACACAAATCAACATTTTAAAAAACAGAAATATATATTATATGGGGAATCATATAATTCTTACAAATTACTAATATAATCGAAGTAATTAAATATGAATCAAGAAAATAAAATGAAAAATAATTTATATATATATATATATATATATATTATTTCAATTCGGTAACTTACGTTTAACGTTTCCATGGAAATTACAAATACACTCATATAAAATTTTAATTCATATTAAAATATATACATTTCACTATTATTTTCTTAACTATGTATATATATGTATATATGTATATTTATATTTATTTAGAAGAAAATGATAAATAATTGCATATAAAAGAAACGAAATAAGAGGACGCCAATTCAAATTTAAATTCTAACGTATGCTAAATTGCCAATAGCAACATGATAATTTTTATTTATAATAAAGAGAAAATATTTATATTTAAAATAATTAAAATTATAAAAAAATATTATAAATGTAAATATGTAATTTAAATTGAATTTAAAATATAATTTTAATTGCAAAATTTTCATATAAAATATTTGACTTGTTTTGTATTTACCTTAATACATTTCGAAAGTAATGATGAATCTATAATTTTTGTGAATGTGAAATTATAAAAAATTTATCAATGCATATTACATATATATCATTACATATAACATTATTTCTAAAGAAATATCTATTTTCTGTAAAAATCTATTTAATAATATTTATTATGTTTCTTTTAGTGAACTCATAGATAATAAATATAACAATGGATATTATATGAATAATAATTACACATTTATATAAAAATAATTAAGATTAATGAAATTTCAATTCATGAATAGATTGGAATAAAAAGTATCTATATATCATTTTTGCATATAAAATATAATTTTTTTAAAAATTTTCTTAAAAATTATTGTATTTTATCATGCATAAATTTAGTGGGTTTTTTTTTTAATAAAATAAAATATAAAATTGATTTTATATTTTTTTTTTCTTTTATTTATATTAAAGATAAAACTGTATAGTATACATATGTATCTATTTAATATTTCTTAATATATATTTTCAAAATAGATTTTTATAATATCTAATATAATATTTTAAATATAATATGTAATACATTAGAAATATTAATATTCATATTATATATATTAAGATAATATTGAATTATATACCTGTATATTCCAATGTAATAAATAATTATTTATATTGTATTATAAAATTTCAAGTATAAAAACTATATACATTAATTTTATCGTTCATACATATATATAAATATAATTTATTAATAGTACATTAATAGTAAATAATATTTTTACATCAATAATTATTAATTATATATAATGTGATAAACAAGGTATTATATTAAAGAAAAGATTCGTTTTGCAACAGACTCCGTGGCGCAACGGTAGCGCGTCTGACTCCAGATCAGAAGGTTGCGTGTTCAAATCACGTCGGGGTCAAATTTTTACTGTTTTTTTATTTTTTATTTCTTTAAAAAATTTATTTTTTAAAATATTGAAATTAATATGTATTTCAATTAAAACACAAATAAATAAATTAAATGTGATAAATAATAAAATAATTATATATATAAATCTACAAATAAACTAAACATAATCAGTGTTTGTTTACATTTAATGCTGTGAATATATATCATATAAAATTCACTATAAAAATTTTAAAATAAATTTAAATTGATAATTGACAATAAAATTAGTTGACTATTCTTTTAGAATATTAAGCATATGTTTATGAATTTGTATAAATAAATTTTGTTTGTTTTATACAAATAAACGCAAATAAAGTTAAAAAAAAAAAACTAACTAGATATTTTTCTTTTTATCATATAATTAATCACATGTCAAATTTCACAAAATCAAAAGAAATGGGTAAAGAAATTGATTCCGATAATACCAAAAAGAGAAGAAAATCAGTTAGTGGAAATTCTGGTATATCTTTGAAAGATGGAGATACATATAAGGTAAAGAAATTATAAATAATAATTTATCTAAGTTTTAAAGTATCTATTTTTTTATATTTAGGTTATAATTAGTTATGAAGAGAAAGAAGCTATGGAACGTTTGCCAGAAAGTGATTCTGAGAGTTTTTTATCTACTTGCGATAATATACGTAGAGCTATGAATAAAATTGCAAAGTTAAAAACTAGTGGAGATACAAATGTTTGTATATTAATTAAAAAAAATAAATTCAGATATTGAATTTTTTTGAAAAATTAAATATAATTTGAAAAGTTTAAATTTAATATTTTTTAGGCTAAAGACGAAATACGTGAACTTCAAATTCAAACGTCATTAGCATTTATTGAACTTAAAAAATTAAATAGAATGGAAAAATTTCGTACAAAGTTTGCTAGAGATTCTCTTATATCTTCAAAAAGCAGTGTTGACAGTAGACATTTACATTTGCAAAACTTATTGTACGAAGTAATGCATTTAAAAAAGGAAGTTGTAAAATGTCTTCAGTTCAAGTAATTATTTTGTTTCTTTAAAATTTTTCATATATGATTTCCATTTAATTTATATGATATATAATATATATTATTGTATAGATCTAAAGATGAATTAATACAACTTGTATCGGAAGAAGAATTTTATAAGGAAGCACCTGAAAATATTTCTAGACCGGTAGGAAATAGATTTTTAAGATAGATTATAGCTAAGTTTGTTTATATTATAAGTGAAAATTTATAAGTGAATATTATAAGTGAAAATTTTTAGGAAATAACAAAACATAATCCTCATCAATTAAGATTGGCACGTCTTGAATGGGAATTGACACAAAGAAAACAATTAGCTGCATTATGCGATGAATTGACAGAAAACAAGAAGGCAGTAGCATCAAGTATTGCATTGAAACAGACTCGACTTGATAACCTTGCACCACAACTTCACTCAATATTAGAAGTATTTTTAATATTTTTAAAAGATTATAGTTTATTATTATCATAATTCATATTGTAATTAATCAATTTTTCTTTGTAAGGCAAGTAAGCCATTACAAGAGAGTCTTGGTTTGCTACTGGATAAAGTTAGACAAGAACATAATAAAGCAACATTACTTGCATCACCTCTATATGTTCTTTATGCAAAGGCATCTGCATATAGAGATGCATATGGTATTATATTTTTCTTATTTTAAATATAAAAGATTTATATATATTTTTTAATTTATTTTCATATTATCCTTTTCTCTAGATAATTCTATAATAGTGAAAGTAGAAGGTGATGAAGAAGAAGCAAAACGTGCAAATAATCAAGATGGATTACAAGAATCTGATTCAGATGCTGAAACCATTTCTGAAAATATCATAGAAGAAACACCTGTACACAAGAAAAGACATCATAGGTTATCTAGAGAAGCCAGACAGGAAGAGAAAAGAACAAAACTATTACAAAGACATCCTTTAAATGTGAAAATAATTATTAAATTAAAAAGTTAGTTATAAAAAAATTGATAACTAAAGTAAAACTATAAATAAAGTAAAACTAAACAATATTTTAAAACATTAATTTCTTTCAGATGAAACAAAATTGACATTACAATTTTATTATATGATGTTTCTGAAAGTTGTAACTGTAGAATCAAAACTAAAAACTGATGGTATTACAGGCATTGCTACAGGGTATATCACTTTTTATATATTACTAATATAAATTTTATTATTTTTAAAATTCTTTATTCAAATTTTATTTTAATAGAGATATGCTTGTGTCAGAATCAATTTTACGTGAATTATATCCAGGAGATTTAGGATTAGAAAGTCCAAATCCTGCTAATTACTATCAATTAAATCGACATAATTTGGGTCAATTTTCATCTCTTGGATTAGGAATACCATACAAATGGGCACAAAGAATGGCTGGATTGCACTTTATTTCGCCAGACGCTAGAGAACAAAAGGTATAAAATTTTTAATATGAAACTATAGTGATGACAATATAATACATTATAATAATAGTGATGACAATATAATAATTATAATAATTTATCAAATTATTTTAAAATAATTTATATATTATTATTATGCAGCTTACGAGTTGCGAAAAAACACAAGATAGCGTTGAATGTGTATTAAGAGAAATTAAAAGACGTGTAATAGCAAGATTAGAATTATGCACAGAAATTCGACAGTTAGAATGTGGAAATTTACCAATTTTTACCACTAATAATGATCTTCTACCACAAAAGCTTAATGCAATTTTACAAAAATTCTCAACAATTTCATGGAGTAATTATTGCAATAGCGTAAATCCCATTTTTCAAGAACAGGGATTAGTATCTTCATTGGATATATTTTATGAAGCTATACTTCGTCGAGGAAATAGTAAGATATTATAAAATCAATCTTTATATACATACATTTATTTTAGTAATTTATTTTAATAGTTTAATTTAATTTATATTTGTTTTCTTTTTCTTTCAGATGAATTAATTGCTAGAATAGCTATAAAACCAGATTATCCAAAAATAGCACCAATATTTAATATAAGTATAAATCCTACAGTACCTGCATCTATAGATATTTTAAGAGATATTGAAAGAGAGGTAAATGTTACGTGGATAAAACCACCAACATTATCAGCACAACTTCAACGATTGCGAGCATGCTTCGATATTTATTTGGAATCAGAAACTATTGTACCAAAAGAAAAAATTTTCTTTCATCCTGTAAAAGGTCGTACTCGTGCTAGACCATATAAATATTTAGAATTAGGAGGTGGAATTTTTATTCATCGTTAATTTAATACAATACAAAATAATAATATGAATACATTTTAGTAAATATATTTTAATATAAATATTTTCATTCTAATATAAATATTATTTATTTTTATTTATAATTATTAAAAATGCGCGAGAATCCAAAAAAAATAAATGGATCATGATATGTTCTTGAAATTATTTTCTAATCCGAAATTGTCAAAAATTTCGAAGCTATTTTTTTTTTTTTTTTTTTTTTTTTTTTNNNTTTTTTTTTTTTTTTTTTTTTTTTTTTTAAGATGAATTTAATCTTAAAATGTAATATCATATATAATTTAAGTTTCTTAAAATTTTAGAGAATTTTAACTTTTATATGATTTTCACGAATTTTGAAATTCTCGAACTATGAGATATTTTCAGAATCCGATCTCTTTCGACTCATTCATAACATTTTTCGAATTCTCGCACATCTAATAATTATTTTAAAATAATTTTATTCAAAAATCATTTATAAAGATGAATTAATTGAACGTAACGCCAACATATTAGAGTTTTTCAAAAGATATGTTTGTAATTTATATTTTAAATCTTTATTTTCTTTGTACAGCTTGTTACCTTCTTTCTGTAACAAAATATTATTCACTTTTACATAATTGTAATATTTCCAAAAATTATCGATTTTTGCACATGATATAGGAATCTGAAATAGAAATGATATTTGAAATATCATTGCAAACATGCATGATATATATGATATATGTATATGTACATAGTATATATTATATTGATTCTTACATTAGTATCAGAAAATTCAGTATGAACCGCGTCTTGTACGAAATATTTTTTTAAATTAAAAAGTACAGGTTCTAAAGAGGTACATATTTTAATTATTTCAAGAATTTTTGAACCTTGTTCTAGTATTCTTTTTAAATGCTACAATAAAAAATGTAACATTAAAAAAAGAAAGAATAATTATAATAAGCAAATATTTTCTTACTTTTAAAACTTCATTACTTATAACAATCAGTTTTTTTAATTGCGAAGTATCTATCATTTGAGTCATATTGAATTCATATTTAATATTTTTGTACTTTTCTTTTATGTTTATATCTTTTATTTTAAGTTTTTCAATTTGTTCTTTCTTTTTTTGTGATAATATTTGAATTTTAAATTTTAAACTTTCAATGGTATTTTGTAATTGCAAATATACTTTTGAATATTTTATTGTACATGTTTGATAAATATCATCTTGTTCTTTTAAATAGTCATATTGTTTTTTTTTATTTTCAATTGTTCTTTGATATTCATTTATCACTTTACACAATTGTTCCCAAAGATCTTCAATATTTAAAAAAGACTTGTGTACAAGATGTGATACCATATTTTCTTCCTAATATTTAATAAATTTATTTATTAAATTTTGATTAATCTTTTTTATACAATAAATTAATATTATTACCAAATATAAGATGTTAAAAATATTAATAGCATTATATGTTTTTCTTATAGATTGCGTTTGATCAGTACTTATAGATTTCTTAATTACATAATCAGATATTTCTTTATGATATTGTTCCATATAATTTTTCATTCGAATTATATCCAACATATTATTCATTTTAATATCATTGAATTTATACATATCATGTAATTCTATCAATTTTTGTTTATATTTGCCTACATAATAATAAAATAATGTTATACATATAAATTTGTAAATAATAAAATTAAATTTACAATTTTATGTAAATAATTTAAAAAGTACCGATTATATTATTAATTAATAAAGAATGAGTTTCTTGAAGTTTTCTATGATCTGCATCAGCTATTTTTAATTCATTATATAGACAGGAAATTGTAGAATCTTTTGCTCTTATTCTTCTATCAAAAGTTGTGGAAAGATACTCTACGTATACATGAAGTTCCTTACATTTTATTTGTCGCAAAAAGTATCTCCATTTTTCATTAATTTTGGCAATATTTAATTTTGAAAACACTTCCTCACGTTTTAATTTATTCTGTAATAATTCGTAATATGTATTTAAGATATTATAATAAGAAAATTTATAATAAATGATACCTTAGCAAAGACAGCAATTAATTGTTGTTTACGTCTTTTAGCTTCTAATTCCAATTCGATACGATGTTGCATACAACGTATTCGTTCTTCTTCGGTCATTCGAGCAAGTTTACTACGTTTATTTTTTCTTTTTCTTGTCATTTTTTAAATAATAAAATAATAAATTTTGTATTACTTCATCAAAAGAATTATGAATTTAATGAGAGAAATAATTATATCAATATGAAATTGAATAAATACTTTAAATTACAAATTAATCATTATATATTTATTATATAAATAAACTAATAATATTTACGTATATTTATTGTAATTTATATATGTAATTTATATATAATATAAATAAAGAAACGAATAATGTGCACATGATACTTTCTTTATGGAGAGTGCATAATATGTTTAATCAATAAAAACATCAAGATTTGATATTTAGAAAAAAAGATTTTTTTATCGAGCTATTTTCATTTAATATATTACTCTATATATTATTATATATATTATGTATTTAATTTGATAACTATAATTTAACTTAAATAATGAAGTATCTTGGAAATTTATATATATATCATATATATATAGCTTTATCGAAAAATATATTTTTTAAACAAAAGTTGTAGTGTTTAAAATAGTATAATTAATTATTACGTGTTTATTTTATATCAAAATCATTATATTAAGTCATCAATTTAGAATTTCTTAAATGGAAATCCCCATTTTTTTATCAAAAAGCAAATATTTCTTGTTTTTATCAATTTTTTTATCTAACCTTCTATTTTTAAGTTATTTGATGTAGAAATTAATAATCACGAGACAAGATAAACCGATACTTAAAAATTATCCAGCTTTATTATTATTATTTTATTATTATTTATTTTATTATTATTATTCTTTTAATAATAAAGTGAAATAATAATATTAAAATTTATTTTAATATTTGAATTCAAGACATTCAAAAATATTCATTATTTTATATTACATTTATCGTGAAAATAAATTTATTTTCACGATATATATAAATATAATAATATAATATATATAATAATAATAAAGATAATAAAATATACGTATAACATATAAAGTATTTCCATAAAGTTGGAAAAAATATGATAATGAATGAGAATAAAATATATAAAAAATAAAATATTAATTTATTATTATTTTTATTTTTATAAAAATATTATTTTTTTATTAATTTATTATTTTTTTAATAACATTTTTATTTTATTTATTCAAAATATTAACAATAAGACGTGATATTACATAATATTATAAATTTAAATGAAATTTAAAAAAAAATTAAAAAATAAATATTAAAATTTATAAGAAGAAATTTATAATTATTAAAAAAGAAAAGAAAAAACATCTTCGGAACTGTTCAAATTAAATTGAAATGACGCAATCAAACTATATATATTAATTGTATTATTACTGAAAATTGATATTTTTATTAATATATTTGTACATCTACTAATTTACTAAGTATTAATAGTACAATTAAAATTATACATAAATATATGTATGCTTACAATTTTTACAAAATTGAAATAATAAAATAATAATTTTTACCGCCAAAAGGAATTCTTTTTTTTAATTGATAAAAGCGACATCTCTATATTATATATACGTATTATATTGGTTATTAAACAAATATAGTAATCTTCAATTTTCAATTCTTAAAAGTGTTTTTACAGGTGTACGTTCGTACACTTTTGGCCAAGGAATAGAGATCTCTATTCCTTTGAAATGAAAAATATGCCTAATTATTAGTGATTATCTGTTAGTGATTATCTGTCAAGATTTCATCTTTAGAAACACTATTACTATAGAATATCTATAATTTTTATGTACATTAATATGTTCCTTTAATATTGAATTAAAAAATTTTAACAGGAATTATCTTCATGTTTTATAATTCATATATTAAATGACAAATTTAAATATGAAACAATAAATTTTATTTATACGTGATAATATACAAATTATACATACATACATATATATATATTGTTCTTTATAATTGAATTGTAAAAAAAATATTTTGATGCGTTTAAAAAAATGACAGAAATAAATTGGTATGCATACAATGATTTTAATGTATCTGTAATTAATAGAAATATTGAAAATATTAAATATTTTGTATATTTCTTGTAGGATTGCAAAACCCATGAATTATAAAACAATACGATTTATATCTTTAGAAGAAGTAACGGAACATCCTTTAAAACCTGTTACAATTATGGTAAATATATAATTCAATAAATGAAAATACAAATTTTATTTCAAAATTTTTTTTTTTAAATTTACTTTTTTATATAATGTTAGTAATATATAATATATTTATTTATATAATTGTTAATATAATTATTTTATTTATGCAATATATATGCATAATTATATATATGCAAATATAAAATTTAAATTATGTTTTTTTAGTTAATTGATGGTCGTAGTGGGACAAAACGTAATGTGTTACGAAGTACAAGTACTGGTTCTTCAACTACTACACCAACACCAACTCATACACCTATTCCTAAAAATTCTTTAACTGATCCATTATTGAGTCATTGTTCCTTTGATGGATCCGATCCTCTTTCACAATTTGCTAGAGAAGAATTAGACCCATTATCTAAAATGGCTGCAGACGAGGTTCTTAAATTTTCTTTTAATCATAAAATCATAAAATGATTTATAATATTAAATATTATGTATCATTTATATTTTAAAATATAATGCAGTGGGATTATTCTTGTATAATAACCACTGGTAAAAAATCTGTGGATACTGCAGAAGAATTGGTAGAACCATGGTCAGCAAGACGTACTACAATATTAAACAAGTACACAACATCAGAGAAGTTATCAATAGCTACCAGTTTTTTACCAGGTGGTGAAAAAGGTATTTTTTTATTTAATAAATATTAAAGAAATAGATAAAGAATAGAATACAATTTATAAATAAATTTATTATAGTTATTGTTAAAGTTCAACCAAGTGGTGGAGTTGTTGACAAAGTACGAACAAGATTAGAACAATTAGATGATTTTGAAGAAGGATCTCTTAGACAAATGTTAGATTTATCTCAACAACAATATACTGCAAGAGTTGAACAACTAAATAATGAACTTGTACAAGCTTGGCATTCAGACCAAAGAGTTAAAGCACTTAAAATAGCAATTCAGGTCTTCATTTTCATTCATTTATTGTTCTTATCTATATTTAAGAGAAAAAAGATAAATTAATTAATCAAATCATTTCAGTGTGCCAAATTATTAGTAGATACATCTGTTATGGCTTTTTATCCTGGCAAGTTTGTTCTTATCACAGATATTTTAGATATTTTTGGAAAATTGGTTTATGAAAGATTAAAGATTAAAGCTGAATATTACAAGTTAGTATTGGATTATTTTAATATTATTTAAAATATTTTATTTAACGATGTAATTAAAAAAAAAAGATCTTATGTATAAAAATTTATTTTGATATAAAAAATCTGTTGTATTATCATATTTTTTTCAAATAGGAAATATATATCTTTGTATTAATAAACATTTATAAAATTAAATTATAAAATATATATAGTTGAAAAATTTATTTTAAATAGTATTATTTAAATACTTTATATTGTTTTCTATAATTGAATCTTATTATTATAGACATAAATATGAATATTAATCATAATTGTATCATAAATTATATAAAGAAAATATAATGTCATGTTACTTACCTTAAATTTTAAAAACATATTTATAATAATTTATATTATATTATAATTTATATTTATTATATTTATATTTATAATAATTTATATACAATATAATATTTTATAATTATTATATTATTTTATAATAATATAATATATGTTTTATCAATATAAATTAAGAGAATTGTACAGAATTATATATATGGAATTATATTACAAATATTTAATTACTTTAATAAAACGATATAATTATAAAAAAATATTAAATATTATTAATATTATTAATATGTTTATTTTGTATTTTTTAGGCCAGGAAGTAAAGTGCCCACGAGTTTACCTGATAATTTTACACCCGATATGGTACCTGAAAATGCGAAAGAGACTTGCAGAAATTGGTTTTATAAAATAGCGTCAATAAGAGAATTAGTTCCACGTCTTTATGTAGAAATGGCAATAATAAAATCGTATAGTTTTTTAACAACAAGGTAAGAATATAAGTATTTTATATCTAATTATACATACTATTTCATAATATTTAGTATCAATTAGAATTTTTTTTTGCCTTTAGTGAATTCAATACAGCTCTATTGCGAATAACGCGGATGATAAGAGGTATTGGAAATCCTCTCATAGCTGTATATGCAAGATGTTATTTATGTCGGGTGGGATTAGCTTTAAATAAAACATCTGATTTTGAATTTGTAAGAGAAAACTTTTATGATTTTCTCTTTACATATCAACAATTGTTTGGCCAATTTATAAAGAATGAATTAATCGAACAAAATATGACTTTATATTCTTATTTAAATCTTTATTCGCCAGCATTAGATTGGATTTTACAAGTATTAGTAGCTACAACTTCTGAAAATTTTTTAGAAGATGTACTTTCTCGATGTAAAAATCAAGCAAATAGGTAATTCGTATTTAATTCTTCTTTATGTATCCATATTATTATAGATGATTTGTAAGATTAAAATATTTTTTTTAGTTCATTATTATTGAATAGTATTTTAACAGCATTTAAATCTTCATATGTTGCGGGACGTGCAATAGATTTTGTAAATTTAATAACTGCAATTGAAGATGATGGTAATATAATGGTGATGAAATAAATGATTAAATTATTATTTAAAATTTGTAAATTTTATATTTATATTATTATTATTTTTATTTTTAGGTTTCCCGCAATATCTTTTATATCGAAGTTTAGGTGAAAGTCTTATATTAGAATCACCACCAAAAGAAGACTGCCAATCAATTCTCAATATAATATGGAAATATATAACAGATTTAACAAATCCTAATAAATTTATGCATTGCATTGAAATTTGGATTCAATTCACTGCTATTCATTTTTCTGTAAGTTTAATTTATTTGAAAATGAAAAAATATTTATTTTTATTAATTTGTTTACAATTTTAATGTTATAGGTAAATGAGTTAAATCTATTTTTTGGAAAAATAATTGATCGACTTAATCCGAATAAAAGTTTTGAACACCATTATCCACAATTACAAAATATCATTGAAAAAGTAGTATCTCATACACAAGATTTTGAATCGTTACTTGCTATGGTAACTATTTCTTATCTGTTATCTTTTCTTTCGATTTATTTCAAATGATATACATAAACATTTTTCAGGATAATTTTTTACCTCTAATAGATTTATTTCATAAAGAAAGTATAAAGGTTGAAGTATGTAAGACTATCATAGAAGGTATAAGTACACAAACCACTCCAATTACCGATCCTATTATTATAAATGCTCTTATGTTCATTGCAAGAATAATGCACGATTCTGTTAGGTAATTTTCTTATACATAAATTTTTTATATATTTTTTTTCCTCAATACTTTTTATAAATTATTTTTATACTTTTTTCATAAATAAAAAGTATTCTTGCATTATATACATATTCAATCGTTCTTGATAAATAAACGATAAAATAGATTTTAGAGATTTATTATCGCTATTAATATTACTATTATTACTATTAGTTAATCAAATTTCGTGAATAATTATATTACACTAATGAATAAAACACAAAAATAATGAATGATGTTCAAATCTTGCAATCGATAACATATCAAAGACATATTTTTGGATTTAACAAGTCTTGTAATTGATTTAATAAAATTCTTATCACATCCGGGAACTATTGTAATATGTATATCATATGTATATGTATCGACTATACTAGTGGTTTCACGATGAGATAATTGCAGTGCTCTAACTGTTGAAGATGAAAAACGGCAAATTGGTCAACTTATATGTGGTATTGTTCAACGTGTTGATTATGGACGTGATTTTGAAAAACAGCTTAATTTTTATGCCGAAGCTAGAGCAGCTTTTCCTAATCTCGATACTGTTCATATACAACTGGTACAGGTAATTAATTTTTGTTGCCGCATTTAATATGAAATGTAAATTATATTTAAAAAAATTGTATAATTAACGTGTTTGTTAAAACATAGTGTGTAAATAGATTATCAGTTGATACTCGAAAGATCGTTCGTGGACATCACACAAGAAGAACTTCGGCATTTGTACGTGCTTGTGCCGCATTTTGTTTTATTACCATTCCATCATTAACTTTGGTTTATACGCGGCTTCAATTATATTTACTTTCAGGCCAAGTTGCACTCTTAAATCAATGTTTAGGTCAAGGTAATTAATTAAAATTCAGTATATTATATTCTCTTCATATATATATGTATATATATACAATTAACTCAAAGTTATTTTATTAGCTGATGCATGTTTCAAAGCTGCGTTAAGCTTAGTTCCGGAAATGCCGAAAACAATAGACATAGATGGAAGACAAAAAAGTTCACAACCTTATTTACTTTCATATTTATCAAATTTTTTATCCACGTTACTTGTTGTACCAGTACGTATTTGTATGATATAACATTGCACAAATTTTACTTTTCCTTTTTATTATTTTTTATGATGTAGAAAATATTACAAAAATTAGAAAAATTTGTAGGATAGTCCAGAACATGGTGTTTTATATCTCATGCGAGGTTTACTTAATGCTGTTCAACGATGTTTCGAAGAAAATACGTCAATGAAAACATATTTATATTTACGCGTACTTGACTTATTGTCAACAATTGTTCAAGAAAATTATCCATATCACGTTGAAAAGGTTATTATTTTTAAAATAATAAAATAAGTATGAATGAAATATTGAAAAAACTTGATAAATATAATATTTTAATTTTTATTATATATTTTTAGGTCGATTCTAACGATAAATTATATGGATCTGATCAAAAATTTATAAGCGAAGTGAACAAAATAAGTTCTAAAATCGTAGAAGAAATTTTATCTCATTTAAAATATCTTGGTTCTACCGATCAACTTGAGAAACAAGCAACTCTTGCATTGGAGCTTTTTAATTGCTTTATTATCAGAGCAGATTTGCGTGACCCACAATTAGCGCATATGGCTGTAAATTTATGGAATTTGTCCGTACGACATGGTTCTATAGATTCGAAAATGAAGGTACACTTAGACATAGATGATATAAACTTTTTCAGATGATATAACTTTTAAGTGATATTTTTAATGAATAACATTTTTTTTTTTGCTTTTAGATGAAAATGGTAGCTTATATAGTACAAAAAAGTCATGACAAAGAGTATGAACATTTTGGTGACATTTTAAGAAAAATGTTAAAATAAATAAATATAGATTAAATGTAACAAATAAAAGGATCAATGAAAGACTAGAATTATACGTTAAGTCGATGGAAATGGGAAAAAACAACGATAGATTAAATAGCTTTTTAATAATTTTTCGGAAGACATACTGATTGGTTATATATTAAATATTCTTTAGCCATAGCAACATTCTGGTTGCATGTTGAAATATAACGTAAATATAAATTTGATGAAAAATTATATTATATCAAAATTATATTATAAAGAATAATACTTATTATAATAATATCAAATTTTTTTAGATAAACAATAAAATATATATTAATTATTACATATATTATATAAAATGTTAAAATTATTATAAAAAAGTAATATAATAATAACGATGTAAATATATTCATAAACATTCTCTGACGTATGTATAAGTATATTAAAATTATCTAATCTCTTTACGATTTTGGAAGACAATTTTGGAAGACACGTGGAATGCATCTCGGCATATAACTCGATATAGCATTATTTCTTTAAAATTATTGTCCTTTTAAAATAGATCGAAGACGATCCAGAAATATATCGGCATGTTTTTCCGTAAACGTCAAGGCAGGTCTTAATCTTATCGCTGCGGTTCCACAGCCACCGGTTTGAATACCTGTTCAACGTATTACTTTAGCGTTATATTTATCTAAATTAAATATCGATTACGATTGATACAAATTATTACCTTTGCTTAAAAGTTTCTTAATTATCACATCTCGTAATTCAGGTGAAGCGCAATTAAACGCAATGAACGTTCCACGTCCGCGTACGGAATTAATCATAGTAGAAAATTCATTTTGCAAATTCATCAATTTTTTTAGTATATAATCTCCAACAACTGTAACCCTATGTAAAAGATTTTCCTTTCTTATCGTCTCTAATACCGCTTCAAGTAATATTATTTTACTTGGATCTCCCATCCAAGTGTTAAAAACACGGAACGATTGTTTAGGCCTGTAAATTACATCGATTACATATATTTAGCGAAGATAGAAAATTGTTTTTCAAACGATTAATAATAAGAAAGAAATTTTATACTTTAAAGATTCGATGTGATAATAACCACCCAATTGCATCTTTTTACTAAAAGTTACCAAATCTGGAGGAAATTCTAGATTAAAATGTTCGTGACACCACATTTTTCCTGTTGGCCCGCCACCTGTTTGTACTTCATCGATTAACAATGCTGCACCATGCTGAAAATATTAATTAACAATTAGAAACGTTACCTACATAACGTTACATTATAGATATTTTAAAATTTGTAAAAGATAATACGTATAATATTAATTCGAATCGTTACTTTCTTCGTTATACGTTGTAATTCTTGAAAAAATTCAGGAGATGCATGATTATCACCCCCTTCTGCTTGAATCGGTTCAACTATCACACCAGCAACTGGAATTTTCTTCTCGGTTTTATATTTTTCAAATAATTCCTCTACCTAAAGGACATTGCGAAAAATATAACTATATGAAACTAATTAAAATATGAAAACGTACTAATGAAAATTAGTATATCGGTTATATAATAATAATAAAGATCGAATTATCGAATTTAATAAATAAGATATAATTACATACATGGGCTAAACATCGTTTATCTTCTTGCTGATTTTCTCTAATATTTTCATTCAACGGATATTTGTATACGGGAAACGATGCTGTAGGCCAATCAAAAGCTGGGATATCTATCTTGTGAATGTATTTACTATGCGTCGTCGAAAGGGATCCCAATGTTCGGCCATGAAATGCGCCTATCGTCGATATTATTATTCTTTCGATTCATTTAAATATCGTGTAAATTTTGTAATATTTTTTTTTATATTTATATTTAATATAAATACCTTTAAACGAAAGTATCGAAAATCGCGGTGTACCGGGAAGTTGATTCATCATACAAGTTTCTATTTCTTCCTTCGTGAACGAATTACCCTTCCTTTGTTTTTCAGCGTACCAAATAAATATAGTTTTAAACGCGTTTTCATTCGAACAAGAACCACACATCATAGTTGTAACATGAGACAATCCTGGTGGAGCAATCTGTACATTACATAGTAAATAAATAAAAATATACACGCAAAGTGTTACGTTATATTCTAATTCCAAATATTTTCTCCTAATATGAATCATCAGAGTACATCGTGTGTGAAAGTAACAAATTTCTTTAACGAAGAAATGGTAGATAAACAGCACTCGATATTGTTGTTTGGTCTCACTCGAAATAGTAATGTTTCGTTCGGTTGTCCCTTTTGACTCTGAAACGTCGTAAAAATTAATTTGTTGCAGTAGGAGATAGCGATAGCGAAAATTCCACGCGAAGGTCAATTCTCTTTCTAAATTGAATATATATGTTATGATATTTCAATAAGAAGATAAATAAGGTTGAAATACATTGCTGTAACAAACATTTCATACGGTGATTGTTTCAAACGTTATCATATATTAAACATGATATAAAACGTAAAATGATCTTGATCTTTCGTTCGTAAATAAATCCTATAAGATTAAATAACAAATATCATTCGAATAAAATAATTAGTTTCAAAATTATATAATTAAATTGCAAGCATTTCGTTTTCTATAAAGAATTAAAGTAAAATACGTTTATATGCAAAGAGTTTTTTATCACATATCTGATACTTTAATGATTCATACGTACACATACATTTATACGTGAGATACCGAGAGGAAATATTTACAATATTAAAATACAAGGTTCAACGCCAGATATTAAGTTTTGTTTGCAAATAGTTCAATTATTTCCAAATTTTCGAAATAATTGTTTCGAATAATTGTTAAAATTTGATATAATTAAAAAATGAGATGAAATAGGATATTTTTCATTACATAGAATTCATCTTCGGAGCAATGATTTCGTTATACATGACATTATATGAATGATATTTCTTCTAAATCAATTCTTTTATTTTTGAAATTATCAAAGAGAAAATTGTATTTGGATAATTGAAAAGTCGGAAAATCAATGATTAATAAATACGTATCGAAGATGTTTCTAAATTTAATATTTTAAAAGCATATATAATAATTAAATATCGTGTATAAGACGTACCTCTTTATGCAACAAAATTTTTTTCAGTTTATCTGGCCACTCTTTTCCAGGGAAGATACCTAATGCAGGCCTATTTGCTATAATTTTCTGTAATTTAAAAATAAAGATATTTTTAATACATATAAGTTTTTATATTTCACATATCTAGATTCGAACAAATAAATTTTACATTTTACTCTATGAACATAATAAGTATGTTTATTTTGTAATAATTAAATAAAATATTCTATAAAAAAAATAGATAAAAAGTAGAAAATTTGAAAGACATTTCGCATACCTGATTAACCGGATCAGCGAGAGTTTTTAACATAGCTGGATGATTGTAACCCAGAGGCATCGATGAAATTTGCATATAAACGTCGAGCAAAATATTCCCATCAACGTCCATTAAATAGTTACCTACTGATTTTTCGTAGTCTGCGAAAAATTGTACGGAAGAGGCTTGCTGCAATCACAGATTTCAACAGATTTTAATCCATTTCATCTCTCAACGTTACAAGTAACACAATTCATTTTATTAATCGAACATAATAATTTTGTAATTTCTAAAGACGATGTAATTAACGATATATCGATATATTTATAATCTTTTTTATAAAAGCAAATCGTTATTTTATAAAAGCAAATCGTATTACGGATATTTAAATATTTATAACTTGTAAATTATTCTCTTGCCAACTGTTTCTTCTCAAATTATAAAGGATCGTGGGAGAAAAAGATATATATATATATATTTCTAAATACATACATATTTCTGATACAATTATAAATGAAATTTGATTTTGAACGTACTTGTATCGCGTTAAGTTCTTGAAACAAACTACGTGATCGAGGTCCTGGTATTTCTGTCGCGATCACTGGCATATTTGGTTCTTCCGATAAAGTTACGGTTAGACATCTCTTCCAAACAGTCGCATGCCCTATACGAATTCACAAAAAAGACGTTTTTAAGTTTAATAATGAACGATAGTTACAAATATACACGATAAATATATAAACGAACGTGATAACTTATTAACAAACTATCTTTTTATTCTATTTACTAATAAATATCACGAATCTTCGTTTCGAACTTTTCTTTCTCGTACATTCATTACTTGTAAGAAGTAAATATTTACATTTACGCGTGTATACCCAAGCTTTTTAATCGTGTGAAATTTTAACGAATAATAAAATATTTTGACGAATAATACATTATTTTATATCGGATAAAAATATCTATTTCTATATTTATTATTACTTTTATATTTATTTTTTTTATATCAAATATAAAAAATATCGTATTTGGTTCGTAACGTAGCGTAGCGTATATAACGTTCACTTCAATCACGTCAACTCTCAATTTATTAGATCGGGTGTTTAGTTTCATTGATGTCATTTGCGAGTAATTGGTTGTCGTATCGACGTACTACTTTTAGATAAGTTATACTTCATCAACGATATATATATTTTGGAATGTTTCATTTCATGTTTATTTTCTATCCTGATCGTAATATAGATAGATATGTATTTTAACGACGATCATCTTCGATCAATTAATTTCTCTCATCTATCGTAAAAATTTATTTCGAAAAGATTGCTATCTCTTTTGAACGATACTAGTTACGATTATACATAATATATATAGTTGGATTGTTTTTACCAGTAGTTAGTAACATTAATTCGTGTCTTTTGCGACCTTAATCATCAGTAACAGATAACGATAAATTTGTGTTCCGAATAAAATTCATTATTATTTTCCCATCGAATATAAATCTAATAGGTGATTCCGACGAATATCTCGCGCAAGGAAGAAATATTTAATTATCACATATGTATAAATATTATATGGACTTGTAAAAAATAATCATACAACATTATAGAAATTTATGTATTTTGCCGATTAATTTTCTTTTACACGTAGAGTATGATAATATGATGTTGATATCGAACAAAATCGTACGATGTTTTTCATTAAATTATAATTTTCAATTATAATGTATAAATAAATTTATTTACATAAATATGTATATGAAATGCATGGAATTAATTTCTCCAAGTATACAAGGTTGATGACACAAAAACGTATATGTATATACGTAAAGACGAATAATTGGTTCAATTGTATGATATTTTCAATTTTGATAAGATAAGCGATAAAATGGATGACGATAAACAGATTATAAATATTGTTTTAGATAAGAATGAAGTAATTGAATTTTAAAGATTTAAAGGGATTCTTTGTTATAAAATATGAATAACGAATAAATAATATCAAAATGCACCAAATATACATATATCAAAATTCGGCCATATTTCGACTAGAAAATTAAATTTTCATACGAACGATATACAACGATTCATACTTTACGGTAATAAAATCGTATAAATCATTTTTTCATTAATATCTTTAAATATATATATATGTACGTATAATATACGCGTATCGTATATTATAAACGTATTAATTTTATATTTAATCATTGTATGATCGAATTTTTTCAAAATTTAAGTTTTTTTTCAATTAAGTTGTTTCGTATATAATAATGGATAAAAAAATAAATCGTTTAAAGTGATAATTCGAAATATACGTATAGATATATTCACTCATAAAAAATATTTCTTCAAAAATATTTTTGAACGGTACGGATACGTTTATATGTCAGTATATTTTATCGAAATATTACTACGCGTAAGTCGAATGATAGTTAATAATAATATATGTTTATCGGCATAATTAGCCGAAATGTTGGTCAGGCGATAAGATTTTTTGCGCTTATGCGTACTTAGGATTCGTATAATATCGCGAAACGAAAAGAAAACAAAATTGGGAATTTTTTAGGAGAGACAAAAAAGCGAGTTATCGATTCTTTGGGTGTATCGTGCGCGGACTGATTTACTCGTTGACACGCTGCTAACCAAATAACCTCTCATCTCGTACATCTCGTACATCTCGTTTCAATTTGATTCTTTGACGGAACATGAAACATGGAACACATCGAAAGCGAAAAAACGAGCGAAAGATATAACGAGATAGATGAAAAAAATACCTTGGAACAATTGCCAACGTGAAAACGTTCGAGCACAAAGCGCAGTTTGACACTTGTTGGCGAGCATCTTCTACGTTCGTTCGTAACACTAGCCTAGAGTAATTGACTGATTTTCACGAGGAATCGACAATCGAATTTTGCCGATCGTGCGATTCGTGCGACGTAAAACGTCCTCGCGAAGGAATGGATTCGCACTGGTCATCGATATAACACAGTAGTGGGTGATCCTTGCGCAGGAAATATTTGATCGTTTCCGAGTCTATACGAACATTCACGAATCAGTTCCAGTTTTAACCGCGAATTTTTAACCAAACGTCGCGCGGTGTAACGACCGACCGTTTCGTTCGATTCGCAAATTTTTTACGAGTTCGAAGAAACTCGATTAATCGAAAAATATAACGAAGCATACGTACGGATACGAACTCGACTGACTTCTCATCCGTGTGTGAATACGTTTAACTACCGATAAATATCCTTCGTACTTGCAACAACCCCACGGAACATTTTCGGCCAAACACGAACGTGCACGAACATTCACGAATATTTAAATCTAATGGCGCGATTTACGCGCGAGCGCGTCGCGTCGTTGTAGATTATTGTAGATAGTCTATGATTTACGATTTGCGAGAATCGGAATACGCGTATATACGTATCTCGTTCAGAGATAAGATGATTTCGTTTAATACGAGTTTATATAATTTGTGAATCGCAATATTTCTTTATCCAACTTTAACTTTACTATCGATATCGATACTTGGATTTTTTTATAATCATACGAAAAAGTACGAAGAAAAGAGATAACGGAAGAATACTTTGAACTGAATTTTAATAAAGAAATTTTTTCAAAAATTTTGGAAAATATTTTTGAAAAATAATCGGATGAATCATAATAGATAATCATCTCGTAATATGTACTAAATCATACTACGTGAAAAATGAAAGTAGAATGGGACGAAGATAGATCTTTACGAAAGTATATGGATATTATTATAGTTTGTATTAAAGATAAAATATTTTTTAGATATATATATGTGTGTATGTGTGTCTACTATAATCAAAAACAATCAAAAATAATATCTAGATAGATATTTAAATCCTAGAAACTGGCTTTCCCTTTACATGTTTATGTCTGCGTGATTTTAAAATACCATGGAGTTTCGTGCCACGAATAAAAATGGGGCTATCGATTGTTGCGAATAACGACTAACCGAATAACGAAAGTGAAAGTAAAATTTCTGTGCTTTTTTTAATGTATGTTATACGTTACTTACGAAACTGGCTTATTACGAGGGAGAGAAAGAGAGAGAGAGAGAGAGAGAGAGAGAGAGAGAGAGAGAGAGAAAAGGATAATTTGAATGCGGTTAATTTCATCTGTCATACACAAAAATCTTGTACCAATATTTGCATCGTTCGTGACCTCTTTACCGCATAACTTACCACCACGTATTATTAACTTATCATTGGTCATTTCATTTTTTCATCAACGAAACAAAAGTTGAACATCTCATCCGTTTTTGTTTATTATTTTATTCGTTCCACGTAATCTTATTTACGTAGTTCACGTATACGTATTTATATTGGAACATAAGATCGCAACGTTAAAACGAGATCGAATCGAAATATTCTCAGCCGCGAAGATCGAATTCCACATCCGTCCCATGTTTCCAAATTGTTCGAACGAAATAGAAAATTCCTCGTGTAATTGGATGATGTTAAATGATTTGAAAGAATGATGGAAACACGTGATAGAAAATAAATGGATCGATTAATTTGCCTCCAATTATTTTGATCCCAATTTCGATAGGTAAGAAAGGACGCCTCTCGTTGATTTATCCTTTGCTCTCTGGATACTAGGCGAGTGATGGTAGTAGTTTCAAGTTTTTCGGGTGCGGAGAGCCCGGTGCGTCGCACGAACATTATTCGTTCGCGCCAACGCATTCGAGTCAGTTCGTTCGGCTGCACGACATCGCGACCACTGCGCAGTCGTCCATACGCTTCCTTCGATTTCAAATTGAAACACGGGTACCGTCAAACGAATCGATCCCATTTTCTTCATTTCATCCTCGAATCCATACGTTCCCAATTTTTCCTTTTTTTTTATCTCATCCATACTCCGTCAACGATATCGAAAAGTGTCATCGAACCGTGTCACATTCTCCCTAAAAAAAAAAAAATCTCCCTTAATTTGGTAAACGAGTGACCTAGACAGTTTTCACCTACATCGATCGTAAGTCGTCGACCAACGCATTGAAACTCCGCTCACGCGCTCACCGGTAAGTATCCTGTCTTGCGGTACTGATTGCACGGTACTGATTATTTTATCATCTAGTCGCCTAATTTTTTTTTTTTTTTTTAAATATCTTTTAAAACGATCCTTCGTCGTAGGATTTAAATATTATTTCGCCAACTCCAAATCTTTGATCTCGCTCAGCAATTTGTCCACGTGAAACTGTGGTGTAACGCGGGAAATACAAAAATTACGAGCTTTCGACGACATACATATATACATACGTATGTATATATATATACGTATAAATGTGTTAATGATATCTTTTGACGACGTATAATACGAAAAATCATCGATCGTGTTTCGATTCAAACCTATAGTTTTAGCTACGTTTTAGCTATGGTAGAAATCATTTTTCGGATTTCTATTTTATACTCCTGACCTTGGTTAAAACCTTGATCCGAAAGAGTCGACGTTCCTTTCTCTCATTTTTCCTATTTTCTATCTCGATACCATTTTCGAAACGACCAATCTTGCGAAAAATTATTGATTTAAATATATATATATATATTAAAAAAAAAGAAATACGGTTCGTAACGCACGAATTTCGATCGTTTGGTTATTCAAAGCCGTATTTGCACTTTTACGAAAGAATTATCGATCGAGTAATTACAAATTCCCAAAGGATTGGCACATTGTTCGTCGGTATCTTTTATTCGTTCTCTATTGTTATCCGTAACACCTTTTCGAACGGAGTTACGTCCGATAAATATTCAAAAGTCGTCTAGAAACGATCTTTCGATCTTGAATATTTTTCAGGCACCTTTATATCTATATTTTATTGCCAACGATCGATTGCCGATAATTTTATCATCCTTCTATAAAATTTCATGCGTTCAATTATATACATCGAAAATGGAACAAATCATTGAAACAAATTGCCTATATAAACTACTATTTATGATCGATCGCTCGAAACGTATTAGTACTATTTCTGCAAAAACGAGACACTAATAACAGTATGCAAAAAAAAAAGGAAGAATAATAAGAGGAAGAAATAAAAATAACGACAATAATGATATAAAACGATAGGAAATAATCTCACGTGATTCACAATATTCGGATTTTAGTCATCATCAACCTTCAATGCTATGTCTTCAATGCGAAAAGCCAATGCCCTCCTCTCAAAAACCTTTAATGTCTTTTTTCGTTTGTTATTTCTCTTATGAACGTACTACGCGAATACGAAGGTAACGAGTACCGATTCGGGATTTTATTCGATATTTTATTCTCCCCGACCGTTATTTTCAATTTTTTTATCAGAAGAAATTATTTTCGCGCGTATACCAGCTATCTTTCGCAAGTTTTAAAAATTTATCCGCGTAATGGAGTTTTAACGCGATACCATAAACGCGATAAAATAAAAATACCTATCTATAATAAATACGATGTAGAGAATGAGAAAATAAAGTTGTATAAATGAAAATCGTGTTAAATGTTTCCAAGATTGAAATATAAGCATTTCTTTTTAATCTCTTTTAATCTACCTGTTGATCGCCGTTAACTAAAAAATAAAAACGTAGATAGATGACGTTAAACGAGATCATTACTTAATATTATTATTTAAACAGAACGTATTCGATTCTAAATTTTGTACAAAAATAGGTACGGTACTGTATTCGCTATTTCGAATTCGTTTCTCGTCGAATTATTTTGTTTCTGTTGCAGCGAATTTTGAATTTTACCATTGACATTCATGGTAAGCAGCGATATGCTCGTATACGATCTAAACGCGTTATCGTTTATAGAACGAAAACGTGAAAAAAAGAAGAAGAAAGTAATTGTAACGAGAGATATTGGACCGAGATATACGTAAGATATATACGACTCGAATAGAGAAGAGTTATCCTCTCGTAACGAGGTGATGTATCGATAGATTTTTATAAAGTTCGCATCTTTAGATTTTCGCAGTTAACAGTTTTAACGATATCATAATTTTCGTAATAAATATTTGTTTAATTTTTCGATTATAATTGCATACCTATATATATCGAAGGTAATATTGGAATAAGATCAAAGTTACGATGGAAATTAATATATTTACATTTCAATTTTGATTTACGTGTAAATATGTTAATGTTGCGGTAGATAACGTTATCTTTATTCTTTGAACAAGATTTTAAATTTAGATTTTTGACATCGATGCTTAAATTGCTTTCGTTCCTCGTATTAGCGCAGGATAACATCTCGTTATATATTATTCACCGTTTTAAATTCTCTCGTGATATAACGGTATCAACATCGATTATGATAATGAAGATGAATGAAAGACCTTCGATAAATGTTTATAGAAGTAGTAGCTTTTTCAAAATTTCCTTATTCGTATTTCTTTCTGATCATCGACGAAATATCTGTTGTTATATCTTCTATTGTAAAATAGATCGATCAAAAAAAATCAAAAAATATGATTTATAATCGCTTTATCTTTTCCGTTTGTTTCCTTTTCACATTTACTTTCGAAACCAAAAATACAACTAAAAATCATTTTCATATTTTCTAAAAATTATACAAAGATAACTTTGATTGAAAAGAAGAATTTTTTTTTTCTTTTAAATAATTTTCGTATAAATTAGAACGAAATATCAAGTCAAATTTTTCGACGGGACGAAAGATGATTATTTGTTCTTCCTTTTTGAATTCGATACGTACGAAGAAACGAATAAAACGAGAGAACGTTCTTTTTTTTTCTTTCTCGCCATCAAGCTTAAATTACCCAATGGAATTACGTATTTATATCTATATATATGTGTATGTATATGTGTATATATGTATTCGTGTGAATGTCGATTTTGATTGTCATTTTTTGTTCCATTTCATCGTCCTTTTATTTTTCCTTTTATTTTGCGATCCTTTATAATGTTGAAACAGTTGATCGATTTTTTGTTCGTTGAAATAAACACATACAATAATTTTATCGTAATTTAAGAGAAATTTTTTTAATATTCTCCCGCAATTAATATGATTATATCGAGATGGACGAGATGCTATTAAAAAAAGTAAGATCGAGGAAAAAAGATTTTGATATTAAACACAATGTGGAAAATTATTTCTCCATGGTATTTATTTTTTTTTAACCTTTTAATGATAAATTTATCATTTATCGGAATAATTTAAATCGTTATCTTTTATATATATAGATAAAAAGAAAAGAAAAAAAAAATACAACCGAAATGCAAACCACTAGTGGATATTAAATTACCACTCAACGACAATGACAAATGTCCATGATAGCTATAAGTTGGTTAAAAACGAGCGAAAAAGATCCGGTTAACCTTGATCGTTTCGGAGAAAGGTGACAACAACGAAGATTTATTTCGAGCGATTGAATTCTCTTGATAAATAAGTCAGCAACGATAAGAATAAAATAATTATCAAAGGATAATTTGACGCGAGGATATCGATCGCGACACGGCGATACGTTTTTCTTTCAAACGCGAAATCGAAACAAGAAACGAAGAAAAACAAAATTTTAGATTATATCCGAATCCGTTTAGAAAATTGGAACGAAAACACGAGCAGTTAGTAACGCGTTACAACGAAACATCCAATAATAATTTTCAAATTGTTATTTCATCTCGTGTTACGCGTATCGCGTTTTAAATCGTTACATATGCGCATATCGTCATATACGATATCTCATCGCAAAACGATCGAATTACACTCGAAACAAAAATAATTTGTCTATTCGGCATTCATCACGTTTGATTCTCCGTACCGTTCTAGGATGTCTCGAACTCGAATTTTAGATGCGTGTGTACATTACTTAGTCGAGTTTTATAATTCGACGATGTTAATCGTCGATACGGCTCGACTCACGTGCAAAGATCGGATTGGATCGGGTTAATGTCAGCCTAAATTTATGCTAATTCCATTCCATGTTTCGATTTAACCATCTTTATGTACACGACAGTGAACGGAACTCCTATACAAGGAGTAAATCTTGTTTCTTTTATAAAGTATTAACAATTTATAGATACCCTATACCGTATACCGTATACCCAAGTTGTACGAAATTAGTCCTGTATTGTGTCGCGATAGAGACGTTAAACAACCGTGTACGATAATATAAATTTTAATTAAATATCCGATTCGATGAAGCAAAATTTAGATATATATACATATATATATATATATATATATATATATCGCGAAAAGGCGGCCAAAATATCTACATATCTACGTATTTATGATATCATTGTTTCGATCTCACCGCGAATCGAAATCTTTCGCGTCGAATCGCAGTTCATTGTACTCTTCCTACCTCGATAAATATATCTTCAGATATATACGTTCAGGCTTCGATTCATTCATAATATTATTTCATTAATATTACCATCTATTACCATAATGTTTCAATTAATTGTATTAAATGATTAACTACTTTCGTATTACTATCGTCGTCGTTACACACTATTTAATATTAATGTCGTTAATCGTGAGATCGTTAATTACAACTATCGAGTAATTACAACTAATAAATAATATCATTTAAATCATATAGAAAGAAAATAAATCTTTCTCTGTAATATATATATATATATATATATATATATATATATATATATATATACGTATATTTCAAAGTTTTACAATTTACCAACGTTTTAAACGGTAAATCTTATTTTAGGTGGTCATGATTACGAGATATCGATGTTGCGATATATTTTTGTTAATATTCTACCTCCTTCTTCGGGTAAGTATAAAAAAGCGATTCGTTGAAAAAGAATCGTACAATTTTTTTTTTTTTTTTTTTTATATCTACTCCTTTTTTTATATCTACTCTTTCGACGCTCTACCAGATCCATCCATTATTTCCACGAATAACGCATTAAATAATTTTAAAGGATCCCGATCACGTATACGTAAATGGGCATGGCCGACTCATGGATCCGCCAGCAAGAAACAGCATGTGGCGCTTTGGATATCCGAATCCTGTAAATTATAACGACAATGAACTATTCTGCGGCGGATACGCAGGTCCGTTATTTCACAGTAATCACTGCGAATCGACGATTTGTAAAATCGACTCGAATCGTGCAATATGATTAAGTTTGAGAAAAACTTAATTCGTCGAATTTCAAAATTGCACAGACGTGCACGAAAATGCATAAGTATCGATCAATTTCGTAACAAAAATATTCCCAGCTGTTTTCAAATTTCACTTTTTTTATTGTATTATTGTATTATTTATTATTGTTGTTGTTATCGTTTAGTTCAATGGGTAACATAAATATTCCAAGCTGTTTTCAAATTTCACTTTTTATTGTATTATTATATTATTATTATTGTTGTTGTTGTTGTTGTTGTTGTCGTTTAGTTCAATGGGTGCAAAATAAGGGTCAGTGTGGCGTTTGCGGTGACGCATATCACTTGAAAGAGCCGAGACCGCACGAAGCGGGTGGCGAATATGCGAAAGGCACAATTGTTAGACATTACACGGTTGGACAGGTAATTTCACTTCTCGTTTCACCACCTAATCGTAATTAAATAAATTCGTGTTGTGACAAATATTCAATTGAAGATAAATCGAAAATGTGGAATAAAATTTTTCCATTCGAATTTTCGATACATAGACAATTGAAGAAATGAATAATATAATCGAAATCGTATCGATTCAAGTTTTATCAATTACATCGAATAAATGTGATTTTGAATCTCGTTAACGTATAAATGTACGTCACATAATCACGAATAATATTTACTTTTATCTTCTTCGTGATATCGTTCGAGAATTCGATTCGATTATCCATGATCGATAATTTCTTAGAGTTCCCTGCACTTTCGAGCGTTGAAATTAATCCTTTTTCGATATATATTAGACTTTTTTCCCCCATAGTAGGCGAACAATTACGAAAAATAATCCATTTCTCCAATTTATTTTCCCCCCAATTTTTCTTTCTCTTTTACGTGCATCGATATCGTACGAATTTACAGGATATCGACGTCGAGATTGAGCTTACGGCGAATCATTTAGGCAGATTCGAAATGTATCTTTGTCCGAATAACAATCCAAGAAACGTGGCGACTCAAGAATGCTTCGACAGGTAATCTTTTTTTTCACGAGAAATGTCGATTATTCGAATCTATCTAGGCAAATACAATAATTTCTTTTTGCTTTTCCGATCGGATTCCGCAACTAAAATAATTTTAAAAATATTCGTTACGAGAAACGAATATAAATAAATAAATGATAATATAAAATAGATTTTTCAAATTTTGTCAAATTTCGAATCTCCTCTAAAATAAATGACTCCAAGATAAATACTTGGATTCATTTCTTTTTATTTTTCTTCTCCTCGCGTTAATCAAATCGATCGATGCTTTAATTATTAATCATTTCGACGAAATCGATATGGATTTTCCAACGCGATATATCTGTTATAAATTTCATATATTTTACTATCTATTTTGTACGTTCGTTCGATAATATCTGTTTATTCGCTATATCATTAGAATACTCGACGTTTCATCGAATTATTAAAAATTATTTATCAAAAAAGGTAAATAATTAATACAAATATAATTAAGTAGACGAGAACGTGTACATATATTATGAAATTACTGAATTTTTGTTTCTCGAGGTATCCATTGTATATATCCGGAACCCGGGATGTTCGATTCGAGATACCCGAAGATAGCGAAAGAAAAGCTATATTTCGATACAAGGTAACTTTACCTGCCTACGTCACCTGTACTCAATGTGTCATTCAATGGAATTATTACACTGGTTCGTATTTTTACAATCGCTTACGTTAACTTTGGTCGTATATGTTCTCTACACATATACATTTCCATCATGGAAACGCAAAATATAATAAGAGAAATAGCTCGTCGTAATTGGCAAACATTCAAACGCGATTTTACTTTACTTTACGCATTCTACGTTCAGGCGTACATATCTTTTCGAATAATCTTTTCGATGTTATTTATTATAATATATACGATTTATCATCAGGTAACATGTGGGGTACTTGTGAAAATGGAACCGAAGCCAATGGATGTGGAAGACCAGAGACGTTTAGAAATTGCGCCGACGTGAGCATCATCACTAGCACAGCTGGAGTACCTCCCCTCTTCGTACAACAAGACAATCCCTTTTTGCTCTATTACAAAGATTATCGTTCTCCCAATAATATATTCCCACTTGTCGTCAGGTAAGCATCGATCATCTATTATATCAGTTTATCGACGATCAGTTAAAGTATAACCAGGATAAAAGATAAAAAAAAAAGAGAAAAGAAAGAATGTTTCTTTTTTTCTAATATTACTTATATGTTATATAACGTTATATAACGTAATAAAAAACTTCCGAGAAAATCAAGTCTCGATATCGTATCGAAAAGTATCGAATATCGAATGTAGAAAAATTTCACTAATTTTCAGAAAATTTACCATAAGATAAGAGTCGAGTATCGTTACAAGAGAGAATAAACGAATGATATAGAGTACAACGCTTTTTCAGCGCTTCGAGAATTTTCCAGATTAAATACACGTTAATGCAAAAACTCGAACGAAAAGTATTCTACTTGACGTATATTATTCCGTTATAATATTACAATTTCCGAGCGCGTTTATATTCGTTATTTATAATACAGACTTTTTAAAACAAGCGACGACTTACGTCAAGTTTTCACAACGTTTCTTTTCTTTCATCGTTGCGCGCGTTAAAAGTAAATCTGATATTCTTCGTTTCAGATCTCAAGTGTGTGTACCTACCCCTCTTTATCGGCGTATTCCAGGAATGAACGATTGGTGTCAAACCAATTGTCTTCGCTATCCACCAAATTGTCCACCAACTATATGTCAATGCCCGTGAGTACTATACCAATATTAATCGTTATTTAATAATCTATATATATATATATGTGTATTTATTGAAAAAAATTATCGCGTATTTTTAATCGTTCTAATGATATTAAATAAGCGAGAAAGATCATTTCCAACGAGAAATAAGAAATATTTGTGTTTCCAACAGGGAAGTGTGCGACGCGATCGGAGATATCGGTGGAAAGGACGGTGCGAGTGTTTATTGCATGGATAAGTGCCTGGTTTATCCACCCAATTGCCCGTCTCAACGTTGCCGTTGTTATTGAACAAATTTCAATAATTATGCACGCGTCATCGCGTGATGATTCCATTTCGAATCATCGTATCTATCGATTGCGAGCAATTTATCGTGCATTCACGTACAATGGATAACAAGATTTCCCTTTTTCGACGACAATCAGCGTAAGCGAGAATAAAAATGAAACAAGCGTTATTCAACATTTTCGTTATTCAATGCGTGAATTTGTCGAATTATTATCGAAAATAATATATACGTACGTTCGATATATTCCTTGTCAATAACTTTTTCAGTTTTTTCGATAAACACGCGACCGAGATCGTTCCATCGAACAACTTTTGTATAGTTGGATAAAGTTCGGCATTAACCCGTTAAAAATATAACTAGTTAAAAATGTTCGTATAAGTTCGGCTCTTTCTAACGCTACGCGATTATTCGCGGTTATTTTTATTCGATGTTTCGAACAATAAATTATTGAAGTAATTTTATTCTTAACTTTATTAAATTTTCTCCATCTATACCGTATAGCTTTAGAATAAATAAGATATACGTATGTAAGAACAAATCGATAAGTTGAAAGTGGAAAATGGAGCGAAAACGAATTCGAAAATTGAACGTATGAATTTTAGATAGATAGGTATATCTGTTTGGAACGCGATGGTATAAAATATAGAATGGTATTAAATTGCTAACATACATACCGTATCGTGGAATCGTTCTAAATTCCAACGATTTTCCAATAGCAGACGGTCGATTTATCCGAAAGCACAATAGACAATAGCTGGTCTATGGTATTTTATAACGTCGATTCCGAAATACCGTTACAGATATATATGCGTCGCGATTATACGTGTTGATATATTAAGCGCCAATACACGATTCCCAATTTTTTTTGAAATGCATCAATTTTAAATATGGTATAATACTACTACATAATACGGTTATTAAATTACACGTTTTTATGTACAGTATAATATTTTAGAAAAATAAAGCACGTGCGCGTATTTTTCTTTTTACTTTTTACGTTTATATCGTTACATCA
Source organism: Apis laboriosa (assembly GCF_014066325.1). Classification (NCBI taxonomy): domain Eukaryota; kingdom Metazoa; phylum Arthropoda; class Insecta; order Hymenoptera; family Apidae; genus Apis; species Apis laboriosa. Next base: position 6,371,931 of record NW_025223501.1, read on the forward strand.
ATTCGTAATAATAAAGATTAATCGTATCTGTGACGTATCATTTTTAATTAATAATCGAATCGAATTAATAAGGTAAAGAGGTAAGGAAAAAGATATATATATATATATATATCGAAAGCATCAAAGAAAACACTCGATTTAATCTCGCTATAATATATTTAATATTGGGACATTCTATCGACAGCTTAAAATAATACGCATGTATCACATATTTTATAACATTCTTTCTGCTTTTACGTATACGTGTGCGTGTGCATGTGTACGCATACATACCTACATACGCGTAAACGCAGCTACATTTAACGAAACGATTCGGTTCAATTCAATTACGCATCGTAAAATACGTCCAATGCAACAATTCCCTCGATATACAAGCGCATTGTTTCGCGTCGCGTCGCATCGCGTCGCTTCGATTCAATTTCGATAGTTTGTATCGGCCTTGACCAACGCGTGTCGACGACAATGTGTCGGTTTAACACCGTAGTAGTGTCTTTTCTCCCTTCGTTTACTATTACTTCGTCTCTATACATTTTTATTACTTTACAAAACTATATACACCAAAGCCTTTTTATTTATATTTCTATAACACGTTTCCAAATGTGGTAAGTGGTAACACGTTTTATCCGTTTCATTCTTTTGCATATATTTGTAATATATACGTGGTAGTAATTAAATAATCAGTTTTTATTCGCGTGAACGACAATACGTTCAACGCGTTAATACAGTTTTAAAATATAGTTATAAGTTGCGATACACGTATCGCGAGTCATTAGCGCAATTACAACTTATCTAATACAAAGGTGATTACTTTGCTTTTTCCTTCAATTCGAATTTTTTACACTCTAATATCGTTTAAGCATCTATTTAACGTTCATAACTGATTTAGAATGTAACGAAGAGATCCATATATTTGGATTCTATTTTATACATTTTTTTTTCTTTTTTTTTTTTCTTTTTTTTTTCTTTCTTCCTTCCTTCCTTCCTTTTCTTTCTTTCTTTCTTTTAAATAGTCCGATTCATCTCTTCGATTTAATCTCTTAAAACGCAGTTAATCGATTCAATTTTGCAATTCCTCGTACGTAAACTGCTTTCGTATCGACACACGTATCTTCGCGTCTCTATCTATCCCCCCTCCCTCCCTTCTCTTCGTCGCTTTTCGTCGTACGAATCTTTGTGCCCATTATATAGAAAACAATTTAAGAAAGGATATATCTTTAATTTTTTTTTTTTTCTCGCGTACACGCGATAGTACAGCTTATTAATTCGTTATCGTTAAATACCGATGTGACACTGTGGTAAAAAGAATTAGAGAACGGAAATAAGCTGAATAAGATGATTCAGGACACGTTTCGAACGAATACGAACTTTTCTTTTCGTTCATTCTTACGAACGCAATCTCATCATTTCGTTTATAATTTTCATCTTTTATTTCATCTCCCCTCCCCCCCCCCCTCCCCCCTTTCCATTGATTGATCCGTGTAAAAACATTTATCTTCCAACTAAATCGAACGATCTTCTTTTGACGATAAAAAAAAAAAGCAGCAATGTTCTCGAATAAGACGATGTTGTCGGTGAGACGAGAACCTCTACGCTATCTCTTTCTCGATTACTAGATAACAGTAATTCGCTAGATATACACTTTTTTTTTAAACATATATATATATATACATGTATATACATATATATATATATATATATATATATATATATACACACACATATATATATTATACTCTCGTTAAAACGACTTGGCGATAGATCGATCTAATACAAAATACAGATGAAACGTCTCGGGACACGTCAAGGATCGCTGAAATCTTGAATCGATCACCCCTTTTTCTCATCCGTAGTAACGCTTAAAATTATCTTCGTCTTTCTCGAGATGTAATAATATTCTTTTATCAGTTACATTTTCCCCCTTTTTATCGAAACGATGAGACAATACTAGTTATTCTAAAACGTTAGTCGTAGAATTTGTTACAACACGAGTTTTCGAAGGAGGGGTGAATTTCAGGTACGTTTTCAGTCTTTTCCCGATAAACATGGCTCGTTCCCGACTAGTTATTCGTACTATCGCGTAGATGGGAAAACGAGATACTCGAAAAATTTAATCGCACAATTTCACTCGATAAATCGAACCGAAATCGTCTTAATTATCTTATCAAAACGGTAAAATATTTCGTTTCGTTTTCTCAAAATTTAAAAACGTTCGCACGTTTGAAGAAAAAGCGAGTAAAGGATGAATTAAGAAAGAGAGAAGAAAAGAAAAGGAGATACGATGGTACGATGCGTTGGTACGATTATATATCTAGATCGTATCGGAGCCAGGCTTATCCGTAAATTACGCTATACTTTAAGTTACATTTGTACTATTGGCAAAGATCTAGAAATGGAGAATAAAAATAAAAAGGGATACGTTCCGATTGTTTTCGTTTATGTACGCGATCAGCGAAATAGATATAAATAGATTTAGAACGACTTAAAAATGCGACAAGCACTCGCGCCTCGATCAAATATTGCGAATCAAATATCTTTTAAAATTATTTCGCTTTCCGTTATTCCTACTCTCTCTCTCTCTCTCTCTCTCTCTCTCTCTCTCTCTCTCTCTCTCTCTCTCTCTCCCTAGGCTTCTACTCGGATCCGAAAACTCGACGAAAGATACCGATTCCATTTGCAAAAAATTTCGCGTCACCGAATAACGTAAAATACACGTAATTTAACGTTTATCGTTAGCTTGGAAAATAAAAATATAACGGACCGCGAACTATATCGAAACCTCGAATTACGTGTTTTAACGGGCCGTTTCGAATATCCGTTCTCGCGTTATTCGTAGATAGATTAGCGCCTTCTGAAAAATAATAATATAATCGAAGAAAAATAAAATATTTATAATCGGTTATAAAAATGATCGAATATATCGGAAAAATAATTAGGAATCGTCGAGTAACTTGTATGCCATTTACACTGTTTCTCTCCCCGTTTCTATTCACTCGATATCGATTACTCTCGAATCTCTGGCGATGCATTCTCCGTTGAACGAAAAAAATAATGGCCAACAGATACGTTACACGTCACTTTTAGTCGTCGATGAAACGCTCGTTTTACCAATTTACGTAACACAGCGAATAATACAGCGATACACAAACGGAACGTGAAATCGAATAACGCTTAAAGATTCATGACGTACAACGATCCTTTCGATTGCCCCTTATATGTGTATTATATGCAAGGGTGATGCGAGTCAGCGAGTAAACGATAGCGAATAAAATCTATCATTCGCGATCGGTGATTGAAAAATTGTAATAATAACGACGGAACGGCATTATACGCACAATACATATAAAACGTTTCTGCAAAAAGAGAACAAAAAATAGTTGTTTGATTCGTTTGTCGTAATTAATTTATTTATTACCAACCTATTTATTCTCGTCGCATGCTTGATCGAACGAAATTTTATTCTTCAACGTGGCATATACTATATATATATATATATATTATTATATAGGTAGGTGAATAGTCTCTATTCACGAGTCATCGTATTTCGTAAATAAGACTAATCGTCAGTCATACGTCGAAACTACGTACATTTGCTAATGCTGAGACTAACGGAAAAATCATCTCGATACCTATGCCGTTATTCATTATGATTCGTATATAATATTTTTCATATTCGTTCCCATAGAGAATCGCGATATCTCACTTTTATCTTATTAACCGACTATCTATTTTTCATAAGGAGATGTTTACAATAGTTAAATTGAGCTGTTGAATCGACGATGCACGATCGTCGTGAATACGTCTCAGGATTTCTTAACACTAGCCTCGAGTGCCCGAACCTTTTGTACGAAACTTAAATAGATATCGTATGTATCGCTGTCGTAAATCAATTTTTTCTTCTTCTTCTTCTTCTTCTTCTTCTTCTCCTCGCAAGTTACAAAACAGATATTCGTCGAAATATCGCAGAAAAAGAAACGTTAAAATATCTATTTCGTTCGTAATTTTTATTTTCGATAGTAACGATGTTTTATAATTTCGTTTAATATTCGAGTCCAGTTGTCGTGTAGCAGAGCAGAAGTATTACCACTACGTGTATAATTCACGATCGAATCGATCCTTTCCCACTCCGATTAATATTACAATTTCATTTGATAAAATATATATTACGATTACCATGTACGTATAATGCTCTATAATAAGATTATCTTTCTAATTTCTTACGACACAACGACACGTTCCTACCATTTTTTTTTAACAAGCGATCGAATAAATTCTCTAGGAAGGGAGAGAACATGTTGAATTACATCGTCGAGCGGAACAAGTAGTGGAATTTAACAAGTAGTTTTTCTTAAATTTCTCTTAATTAATCGATTAACTTGAGAATTGAAATTTGTTTAGATCGCAGGGATCTTGGTACTGGGGCAGTGACAGTACCGAGAACCCGATAACCCGATAAACGCTTCCAGGTAATATATTGTAATATATTGTAATATATGTATATATATATATATATATATGTATAGAACAAGATTCGATATCTTCTAAATAAGTGATAAACAAACGAATCGTTATTATTATTATTATATTATTTCACGTTTCTCGTACTTTTTTCTCTTTCCTCTTTTGAAATTGAACTCGATCTCGATCTCGATCTCGATAATAGGAAGCGATAATAGTAACGATTTTTAACAAGTTAAATACCGAGTTTCTCTAAAGAGATTAAAAGTGAAACAGGTTCGTTTTTTTATTTGGCAATACTCGTTAAACGTTTAACCGTCAGCAGGCCGTTAGAGTATAGGTATCAGGCCATACGCAAGCGAGCTAAAGTTTCTTACGCTCGTTGTTGTTATCGATAAACGTATCGACGCTTTGATTAAACGACAATCGAATATCGCGACATTTAAGTTATTTTATCAAGCGAAGCAAAGTGATCTAAATCACTCGTTTTTAATCGTCATCTAATTCGAACGATTCATCGTTGAAATTCACAATCGTACAATGTTTTCCGTTCCATTTTCCGAGAAATTTTTTTCGTTTCGAAACGATTTATTCGAATTAGCGTGGATGCCGATCTTCTTCTGTCGTTCTTCTTTGCTCGTATCGAAGAAATTTGCGCGCTACGAGAGCGGTCAATGGGCTCATGGTTGACTAGCACTCGCAGAACGCGTCTTTGCTTTGTTTAATTCGCTTTCGTCGAATAAATCGATTTCAAATTCTTGAGAAATAAATAACGAACGGCACGAACTACACGTTTCATCGTTCGGCCAACAAAGTTTAATTTTGCGATTTCGTATTTCTTTAATTATCTATATAACGTGGAAGCAGGCTATTTGCGTTCACAGGCCTGCTTATTCACCTTCTTATACGTAAATCGAGAAAGAATAAATAAATAAATAAATAAAATAAATAAAATAAATTCCTCTTATAGGCGCAAAAGATATCGATTCAAATCTTACTTTAAATCCATCGTGTCACCACAAAGTATCTATTATACTTTATACAAATAAGATTCTTTTTAATACTTATTTATTTATTTATCTGCTTACTTATTTACTTATTTATTTACTTACTTACTTACTTGCTTGCTTGCTTGTTCGTTTACGTCCGTTTAATGCATGGGGTAAATCCTCTTTCCATTTCTCTCCATTTCGAATCATTTCTTGTATTCTCGACGATTATCGATAAATATCTGTCTATTACAACGGTACGAAACAAGTAATAAGCAAATTTCGTTCAACGAATCGATCCATGAATTTTCGGAATGAAATGAAAATATAACGAGAAACGATGATCAATATGTTCGAAATAGATCGGGCACTCGGACTTGGCAAAAGTGAAGTAAAATGGGAATCGAAATTGCAAATGTTTATACGTGAAATGTATGTTTAGTACCGATATCTAAAGTTACAAATAACCTAATGTCGCGTAGGTTTTCACATAGGGTGCATCCACTCTACAGTTTTCCCTGAAACAAATCGTAAACCCGTTAATCGATCTTATAAACGCTGCCCCGTTTAACGTTCTCGTCGAGTAACGACGAGAAAGTCTTTCGTCTTTTAGAGCAAGATCGTCGAACATCGAACATCGAAACGAAGAAAAGATCCGATAAAAAAATGTAAATTCTCTTCAATAAAATGATATACTTATGTACTTACTCGTCTTCCCACGGGCACACTTCGTTAACGTTATTGTCACGCTTTTGTTGAGGAGCTGGTTGGGTAACGGGTGCTATTTGGTCGTCCTGTCGGGTGTCCGGCTCCCAAACAGGAACGACTTGCGCCTCCTCCAGCGATTCCTCCGTCTCCGTTTCCACCCGAGTCGAAATTGCCAAATTTTCTTCCGCAACGATAACCCCATCGCCTTTATCACCCTCCGCCTCCCCTTTCCTTTTCTCCATCTCCACCTCCCCTTCCTTCGCCGCCACACCCTTGCCGCGATCGTCCTCCTTTCTTTCCTCCCCTTGAACCGCCAAGCTATCGCTCGCCAGATCGCCCACGATCGCGCTAATACTTATCAGGGGGGCCTTGCTCAAAGTTTTCTTCGCGTGTTCCTTCTCCAGCAACGTGACTTTTGACCTCGTTTCGGCCTCAACCACCTCGGCTACATCCTTCCCCTCCGATCGGATCTCCACGTGCGAATATTCGAACGAGTGCTGCGGCGACGGATAATTAAACGACAAAGCCGACGGTCGACCGATCTCTCCAAGTTTCGCCCTTCCGCCAACCGAGCCGATCGAATAATTTCGCGTCGTCATACCGATCCGTTCCGAGGCACTCGTCCCACCACCTGTATCGTCGAACAACCAGAATCTCGTTCAGTCCCTCTTTCTTCCTCCCGCACTACCAACTATAACTATCTAACCTTTTCTCCATCATCGATCTTTCAATTAATTTTTATTATTATTTATTCGAATCGAACGAGGAGAATCGAGAGAAACGAGGATAGATCTAATCTCGGGTGGGAAATATCGCAGCATAACGGAGTTTTTAATCGAATAGCGAGAATTCTAATAGATAGGCGAAGAAAAATTTACCTGTGCTGCTACTTTGTTGCAAACTGCAAGACTTTCGAAGATGTTCCGATACCGCTGCTTCCGTCACCGCCAAGCTCGCGTCCGACGAAGAACTACAGGAATCGAATTGCGATGAATTTTTGCGAGACGGGCGTGCCGCAACTTCGATAGAATGTGACTGGCTAATCAAGTTATCGTTTCCTTCTTCCGCTTGGCTTTCAACCGACGACGTCACTCCAGATGATATTGGATGCCGTAGCTGCGCGCCCGTATCTGTATCGTGCTCTATACTCGGCCCTGGAGCCACGTCCCACGGGCAAACGTCGTCCATAGGGCGAGCCGTCGATGTTTCCGATGTGCCAGCATCCCTGACAACACCAACTTTATTATACGATTTAATTTTTTACATTTCTCTCCTCGTTCGAGTCTCATCCGCTTTTCGTGATCGCGATCCTTTTTCGTACCACGTTTCGATACATCATGCACAAATAATCCTACTTTTCAACGTGAAAGAAAGAAAACGTGTGAAACGTGTGACATTTTTTTTTTTTTTTCTAGAAAAACGTGCCAGAAAATATCGGATCGGAAAATATTCTCTCGATTCGATCACGGCTCTCGACATTTTCGCCCGATCTTTTCCCATAATTTTTTACAAGTTTTCAAGTTTTTACGCATTTTCCATTTATTTATTTTTTATTACATCGTTTCAAACGAACAAAGATACCGTTTTTCTTTCTTTTTTCTCCCGTTATTAAGCCGATAACGAGAGAAGCGAAAATAATTAATAATCTAGTAATCTGAGAGAGAAAAAATGAAGCGATTCGCTCGATCCGCTTAAGATGGATTTAAAATAATATAATATAATTGATTGAGAATTATTACATCGCGAACAGATTAAATTGAAACATTAAAAATCCAAGCTATTGCCTTGCACATATATACATACGTATATATATATTTACATACATGTATTACATACGTATCGAAAAATCGATCGATCGTTTGGATCTAAATTGTGACATAAAAAGTGACAAGTTTTCGACAAATGTCGATAATAACGAAACGATCGATACGATGATAATTGTACGAAATATTTCGAAATATTACAATGCATATACGATTATATACCAATATAATCTGATGCGAATATGAATAATACCGAATATGAAATTAAGATATATTATTTCGATTAAATCCTTTTAATCGACCAGAGATATCGTTTATTATCATGAAAATGAGATTGAAATCATATCGAAATATCTCGTAACTGCTTAAAAAAATTCGATTATGTTTGGTGCATCGATAATGGAAAGTATATATATTTAATATACGACAACGATAAATTAAATTGGGAAATGGATATATACGTGTGTAAATAGATAAATAACGTGGTGATGGTGTCGCAATAACGATAAAGCGAAAAAAGTAGAAAAGAGAAGGACGAAAGTTAAAACTATATATACAAAAGACGTAATATCTCGAGATCCAAGTATAGTTGAAATGCTCGATAAATAGAGAAGAAATTTTAGGAATAAAATAGATATAAACATTATCGTTCGTACGCTTTGTACATACATCGAGAATAATTAATATAAAACATCGAGAATTTTTGCATACATAAAACGTTTTTCACAACAGTGCTCGACATTTTGGAAAGATACATCGAATAAATACAGGATTTGTTAAAAATTGAAACGAGTCGAGAGATTCGATACTTATGCAAGGAATAATTATCAGGAAGTTATTTCGACGACTTACTGAACGTTATGCGGGATAGGCCTTGTTGGAATCTTTACGAGTCGAGCCAGATCTCCCCTGAAAATACCGTACTGATATCTTTTTTCTTTTTTTTTCACTCTTTTATCTTGTAAAACACGAATTCATTATATATTCGTATCATTGACATTGTTATATCTTTACGGAAACGATTCTTTTCAATTTTTCAATTTTAATGAAATCGATATCGAGGCAAATAACAAATACGTTCTACGAATAATTTCAAAGATGAAATAAAAATATCATGTTTGTGTACATCTAGAACGTATAGAAAATCCATTTCCTTAAAAAAAAAAAAGTCTATGTTTATCTTCGATAAACTTAATTAATTATTAAATATTCGCTATTTTTTCATACTTTCCAATATTTCCTTTCTTCTTTTTTCTTTTGAACTTATAACGAGTATTATAACGATTATACGTGTTGTTTATTTGTTGGAAGAGAAGAAAATGAAAGATAAAGATTCTATAATTCGACTTAACGAACAGTGATAAGTAAGAAATTTCATGAAACAATCTCGATGAGTATCATTGATAATCATAATTATACGAAAGTGATCGTTATTTACCTATATGGAATATCGGTGAGATTCGACTGACTGTGAGAATGCGGTACCCTAGGCATCGAACTTGTATCTCGAATACCACAAATGGCTAACTCGTGAGCAGATCCGGAAAGACTTCGATCGCTTCCCCTTCGTTTACTACCACCTCCACTCCCTCCTCCCCCGCCGGCGGTTACAGCATGGTGTTGCAACGTGCTCGTTGTCGGAGTTGGAGCCGAAATCGAAGTCGAAGTCGAGGAAACTTTCTTTTTCGCTTGTCCCCCGAAAAAAAACCTATATAATTATACATTATATGTAAGATCAAGTATTTGAAAAAATGAAGGGAGGGGGGGGAGGGGAGTGACAAAGCTGTTAGGAAATACGTACCATTTTTTTTGCGAAGGTTGCACGCCAGAGGCTAATAAATTTCGATACTGATCGGAACGAATAAATCTAGGATAACAATCCTTTTTCAAAAGCAACGTATATACGTGTTCAGCGGCGGAATCGAACGTGAATCGATTTGGATTTTTCATCTCTTGATGAACTTTTTCCATCGTCTTCCCATCTATATTTATCTCGCAAGGTGCTCCGGGTGCTAAGAATTCTCTGGAAAGAGAAAAAAAATTTCATCGATTATATACGCACATATATACGCGATAATACGTATAATCGACGATTTACGGATCAACGGCAAAAAAGAAAAAAAAAAAAAAAAAAAAAAAAAAAAAAAAGAAACAATGGCATACCTGAAGATTTCGTTAACTTTGTCGGGTATTTTTGCTTGAAAACTATGCCTCAAATCTTTAACCGCTAACCAAAATCGTATATTTTCATGACTGTATTCTTTTCTCAAATACTGCGTAAACTCTTGCAAACCTGGAACGAAACGAAACGAGACGAGACGAGATGAAATGAAATGCACGCGCGTGAAATAAAATTTATTTATCATTCATAATATCAAACAAATCTTTTTTCCCTTCTCTTTTTTCAACTTTCATTTTCTATTTTATCCTTATTTCTTTATCGATCAATTATCCTTTCACTTTCGCTCGTATTAAAATTAAAATATTCTTCAGGGAAAAAAATAAAAATAAAAAAAGGGATAAAATAATCTAAAATGGGGAATGGATCTTGATAAGAGAGAGAGAAAAAAAATAATAAACCAACGTATAGAAGGATATAAATAATGGCTATCTAAGTAGATACACATGTGAAAGAAATATCTCAAATAACGATAAGAATTTTATCATATACCTATGATATAATGAAATGGAAGAAACAACTTACCAGTAGGATCGGACATTAATTCTTCCATGGATAATGCCCACCGCTTAACACGTTTTTCCGTAGGAATTTCCACTCTGTCCACGGTAATTGAATGAAATTAAAGAAATTTTTTATTACAATATTTCTGTGTATATTTCATATATACATGCATATTTTTGTGAAAAATTTACGTTACATTACGTTACATCGAGATACTAACAGAGGACTGTTTAGCTGCCAAAATGTTTGATCGTCGGTAATCCATGGATTGGAAGGTTGTGGCTGTACAAACATTGGATCGTATTCCACGTATGTTTCGAAGTATGAATTGAAATTTTCGATAGCAGCAGAAACTTTTATTCTTGTACGCGTTAAGCTGTTCTTCAAAAGGGCCACCTAATAATATTTAAAAACAAGTCGTAACGTTGTTGAAAATATATTACTACAACATGTATATATATTTCGAGCATAATAATCTACTACGCTGTAAGACGTTTCGTTATTCGTTGTAAAATTCGTTGGCCGAAAAAACTGCAGACACGCAAAACTCGATTCATCTTTGCCAACGGTCGTAAAAAATGACGGTTGGCGAAACACCGAAAAGAAGAATCGAGAGTTTGAAAAAATTTGCCATCTATAATTTGAGCGTGATATCTCTCGCTTCGATCAAGCAATATATAACGAATTAAACCGCGTCCCTTTATTATGTGTTTTAAAAATACACACATATATATACGTAACGTCGGTAAAAGCGAAAGAAAACTTCAACACGTTTGAAACATTTTTAAGATAAGAAGCTCGAGCTTTGGAACTATATTATATATATATTCTTTCTTTTAAATATATATATACGTATAGGTATATACGTAGTTAAAATCGATGATAAAAAATTTTGTTCGCAACAGTACAATTGTAAATGCGACTAGATCCAATTCGTTTGGGCCACCTAATAATATTTAAAAACAAGTCGTATATATATATATATATATATATATATATATATATAATTGTATGTAGAATTCGAAATAAAATATCATTAAAAGAAACGGTTAAAGAAAAAAATTGGACTAGAACTAGAGAAAATAAAAGGAACGACAAGAGTCGAAAGAAAAAAAAGTTTGTTTACCTCGCGCTGCAGATCGGTTAAAGTGCGTTTACGCGATGGAGGACGTGAAAGTCCAGGATGAAAACGCGTAGGTACGGGTGTTACTTCGAGGCTACTCAGACAACCAGGTGGTGGCCTGTAAACTCTCCAAAATGCTCGCTCTTGAGAATCGCTTACTATTTTATCCCCTTTTTTTCGCTCCTTCGATAAGCGTACCTGAACCCACAAAATTGACAACATTTCAAGGAGTCACATGTTCAAATATGTAACTGTTCAATTACTCATAAAAGGAAAATTCCTAACTCCTAGACGACCATTTTTCTTTTTCTATGCACGTATACATATTCTGTAGCAAATTCTTTCTACGTTTCTAAATACATATTTTTATTTTTATTTTTACCTTATTTTTGCATTACATCTGAACATACAGCGATCCATCCCAATACTTTTTTTTAATCGATCATTCGATCACGATACCATCGATCACGATATATACAATAGATGAGAGGGAAGAGGGAATGTTTTTGCAATTTTATCTTACAGAAGATGACAATTCCACATTTCGTACGTGATTATGAGATTGATTAAATTCAAGCGTCGACGAATGGATAAATTTTGAAATTTTTCAAAAAAAAGAAATATTTTCTTCGATTCGAAATAATTATTTTGCCGTTAATGCTTCGACGCGATGCGATTTCGATCATCTAGGAATTAATGGATCGCTATGAAACGCGTTATATTCTCTCAAAACTGATCGATCATTCACCTGTTCTTCAGCTTGAAGTTGTATCATATCCCACTTGTTCTGCAAGTTCCTACGTAGACTGTTTAAAGCTTCCTATGAGAATAAATCAAATATTTGCCGAAGCTATATAAAATACGTTCGATCGATTATCCATTAGAGTAAAATCATGAAAATTTACATACAATTTCGTAATCTTCAAGAGCATGTCGTTGCTTGTTTCTTAAAGTTCTCTTAGCCAGATAAATAGCATATTCCATGTTATCAGGGATTTTATGTTGCCATGGCCAATAACATGGTGTCTGTTCGTTAAATAAAAAATATGATATATTAATAATTTGGAAAATAATTATATATGAAACGTACTTCAACATTGTTCAACACCTAAGATAGATATACTATTTATAACGTTGTATATTTTTTAACGTTAACCAAGATATTTCGTTAATACTGATATTAATAACGTTCAACCGATAACGTTCGACGATTTGAAATTCGAGCATTGTACGATTGTACGTAGTAACGGACAGTTGGGTTCGTTACGCATCGTTGACCAGTGACCGGTGGTAATAGAGCGATGAAAAAACCAAGAGAAAAACGTCGACGACCGAAATTCGAGCGATAATTTTAATCGCGGAGACCAACGAAACGAATACATCGAGGAGATTATCGTAATTAAGGAAAAAAAGGAAAGAAAATGTTTATCTTGAAATTTTCGAGACGCGTCAATTTTCAAAATAAATAAAAACGTGAAAAAACTCGTTTTATCGATATGTCTAGTGTCTGCGTAAAATTCACATATATTTTATACGAATATACATGCATTCGATTCCAAACATTCGTTCCTCGCGTTGCTATAAACTTATACGTTTATCTGATCTGCTTACAACCGACTCACATGTTCATGATGCGTAACGGATCTTAACGTTTATGTTTCTTAATCCGATTACGAAAATAATTATCCAATAGATAAGTGGATGGATGGATGGATGGATGGATAGGTGGATAGATGGATGGATGGATAGATGATAGATAAATAAATAGATAGATCGACAGATAGATAGATAGATAGATGATAGATAGGTAGATAAGTAGGTAGATAGGTAGATAAATAGATAGATAGATAGATAGAAATTGAAACAATAATCGTTTAAGCAAACGAAATGTGGTATTCGCGATGGTTCAAGATTATCTATTCGAACGCTACAATCCAATTTTCGGAATATACGGTTTGTTAACGCGTGCTACGAAACGCGATAAAATATCACGTATGTATATATATATATATAGAAAGTTCTTACCGATATTTAAATTAATTTTTCGATTAAAAAAACGGTAAAAATAATATTTATAATATTTCGCTTCGAATATCGATCGGAAAAATCGATCGAGCGTTGAAAAATTTGAAAAAAAAATATTTTCGATGCAGCGATATATTATACGCGAAAACACTATCCTAATTATATTATACGTATAAATCGGATTCGGAATGAGTTTTCGATCAGATTGGAAAACTTTTTTCGTACTTCTTTTCGTAACATTTGGCAAAGTAACATACATATGTACATAATATATGTATAGTATAGATGATGGTGGTAATAGATGCCAGTTTCGAATTTCAGATTCGATTGTCAAGCGTAATAAGGACAAGTACGGTACCTGAAATCTATACAGAGAACTATCATCCCTTACGGTGAGTGTCTTGGAGTCATTCACCGGGAAGAAGTAGCCATACTGGCAGAGTTGATTGGCAATATGGACCGCCTCTACTGTCAACATAACAATTCACTTTCATACCTGAGAGAATCGTTCGATTATGCGGAAGGCAATTAAGTGATACCTATATAATCACGTGCAACTTATCTAGTCTTTGTCACATCGCGCGCACGTCGCGTACGTGGTGAATAGCAATTAACGGCCAGCTATTGATTCGGAATTCGGAGCGAATATTTAGAAACGGCGCATGCTGTTTAATCAAGTAAGAAAGCCACATCACTGAAAAAAAATGATTTCTTCTTCGTTTTACAAAAAAGTTGACAACTGAGAACCGTTGTACTTTTCAACGATATCTATCGTAACTCGCAAGCATACTGCATACTACATACTACGAGTCGAAGCGAAGGATTTTACACGCAACTTTACAACGTTTTAACTTGTTTTTTCTTATCTCGTATTTGATTTCATTTTATCGCGTGTAATTCTCTCTTCGATAAAATCAAAGTGAAAAACGAGAACGAACATTATATTATTCGCGATAATGTACGTGAATAAAATTAAACTAATCAAAGATAATGATGTTCGTTAGAATGGAAAACGAAATACGAAGTAGAAAGAAAATAAAAGAACAACGATATCTTCGCACAACGAATTCGTCCAAATCGTCGCGACAGTCTTTTTTAAAGACGTACAACCGCGTATGTATCGCGATACGTATATGTATAAATTTATACAAATATAATTTAGGGCAAGATAATACTAATTTTTATTTTTCCATTAAGTAAATACAATGTTCGTTTAATGATGATATTTATTCAAAAGATTCATTATATATTTATTTTTCTCTTCTCTTTTTCTCACGAAAAAATCTCTCGGAAAACACAACATTTATATATATATATTTTGAGCATTGTATAACTTTGAGTTTTTTCGAAAATGTTATTTGGTCGAAACGTCGAAAAAATGTTGAAATATTTCGAAATATATTTTACGCGATATAATAAGAAAAGACGAAAGAAATATAATTACAAGTAAGAAATCAATACGAGAATCGAAAGCGTTCTTGTCTCTTGTTTGATCGTCGATTGTTCGAAGAGAAGTCAATACATATACTCACACGCACGCACGCTCGCACATATATATATATATATATATATACGTACAATATGATTAACAGTGAAAGAAAGAAGCGAAATTTTTGCTTTTGATTTCAAGCATTCTACAAAATCAACTTAACTACATACAAAAAGCAAAAGAAACATCGAAAGAAGCCTGAAGAAGAAGCGATTTTCGAGTAAAAATAAATTTTACTGAGGAAAGCGACAAAGAATTATCGTGAATAGCGAAATAATCGGTCGCGACAATGATGTAGCTTGTCAACGAATTCGAATACAAAGCTAAACGATTGAAAGCGGACAGGCATTCAACTACTACATACGAGCATATATATAGCGTAAAGAACAAAGCTCTTATCTTACGGATGGGAAGATATTTCACAAAAAAATCAACATAGTTTTTTATGCCTTATGTGCTTTAATATTATATCGGCTCAATTGCTCGATTATCAGATCTCTAAAAGAAAAAAAATAAATAAATAAATGAAAAAATAAACTATGCAATAAAAACTTTTACGTATAGTATATTTGCAATAAGTGAGTCAAGTTACGCGTTCATTACATTTTGGCATCACTCGTTTTTATCTATATAAATGCAATTATCTTCCAAATTGTCGTTGTTACACATTTAGAAAATATCGCATCTCCGTTTCTATAATCTAAATTGCTTTTCATGAACTTAATCGTTATATACCATCCATTTTACATTTATAAAATTATTTCCTCCTCGAAATAAAGCAAGTTAATTATAATATTTGAAATCACATTTATTTTTCGAATAACGAACAGTTTGGGGGACAATAAATTACATTTATCACAATTAAAAGACGTCGTGCCTCGTTATACAACGATGTTAGTAAAATATCGATAAAAAGATGAAAGACAAAGAAAGTCAGTCCAAACGATATATAAAATAGATATAATATAATATAATATAATATAAACGTAAATGTAAGTTACGTTCAACTGTTTCAATTTATATACATTGTAAATCAAGGATAAGAATCAGATTCGGATCAAATCTATCTATTTGATCCGACGATCGATAATCCGATCGAAAATTGTCGTTGATAATAATTTATCGCAAATATGTATGTGTATGTATTTCTCGAAATCCAATCCCACCGATTATGTCTTAAAAAAAAAAAATTGCTCGAAACGCGACACTCTTTTATTTGATTCGATAAAATCGTTAAAATCGATAACGAGGCTACTTTTCTACAAGTTTATCTAAGATTTTACACCGATTAAATATTAAAGTATAATATATATATATAATATTATATACATTATATAATATTATATACATATGTATACCGCAATATCATTACGATTAAATTTCTACTTGGAGATATAAAATCGAGACTTTATCTCGTCGCATGCTTCAAAAAGGGAAATGCATATATATCGTAGGATACATCGACTAAACGGTTAACACGACATTTTCGATGAAACGCGAAATGCATACGTATTACCTGTATATATTTTTCGTATTTTCAAAATTCGTATTTTACTCGAGTATTATCGCATCCACATATCTGTACTCACGACGAATGCATTACACATAGGTAAATAGTGTACATACGTAAAAAATTTACAGATTTTTTATAGGTAATGAAACTAATTTTTTGCATTCTGTCTCTTCGTTTTTATATTTCTTCCGACGATTAATTCCAACGTTGGAATTTTATGAAAAAAAATTTTTAAATACAACGAATAATTATGCTCCTTTATCGTGATAAAAACAAAAAATCGATCGAAGCAAAAATATTTAATTTCGAATGTAACGTAGATATGTATTAAGCGTAAGACAATAGCGAATAATAACACAAAGTTAAAAATAATAAAAATTTAAAAACATTTGAATCTATCGAATATAAAAAAAAAATGTTTCTTCGAGATTCGATGTTAGAAGAATGAAATGGACAAAAAAGAAAAAAAAAAAGAGGAGAAAAAAAAATGAAGAAGCGCAAAAAACGATTTCGATCGCAGAATGTTAAAATCAAATTCAACAATGTTGAAATATTTATTATTCAATTTTTCTGTTTTGTTGAAAATAGCTCGAGATATTATATATCGAAAAATCGGTAAAATTATTCGACTAACAATAAACAAGCGTTGATAGCTATATTATACACGATGCATTCGAATATCAAATTCGTACGTGATAAAAGCTAAATTAGCGCGATGCGAACGAAAAAGAAAGAAATCAGAGACGAAGGATAAAATAGAGAAAAAAGAGAAACGAAAAGTGAAGGGATAAAAAAAAAAAAAAAAAAAAAAGGAACGAAAACCGAATACCCGTGTGAGAGACGTTCCAATATCATTCGAACAAATATTCGACTAACAGTTTTCGATCGAGCATAACACAGGCACAATGGTTAAACGTAAAAAAAAAAAAAAAAAAAAATGCAATGAGAGAAGAAACACGTGATCCATTATCGATGGTCGGCGAGACGAAAAACGATGCGTGGGTCATCAAAGCACTGCGGAAACTCGGGCATATACGATATTATTTAGATATCTGTATATATACGAATTTCATACCTGATTCCTCGATGGAAAGCCGCTCCATCAGCCACTCGATGAGATCGTAACCTGCAACACGCAGGCAGCCTACTGTAGTGTCCTGGCCGTGATGGCCGCTTACGCTTACTCCACAACGCAGGTACCGATGGCACTCACCCATGAAAGCCGAAGGAATTGAGGTGAGAAATTGTTTTTGGCTGCGCACGGGTACCCCGTTCTCAGGGTCTTGCATCTCCCGCACCAGCCCCTCCATCTGTAATAAACATAGTCGATCGATCGATCATCGTACGCTTCGGTTATTCATTTTAATTACATTCTTTTTAATTTTACCAAAAAATCTTTTCCATTCTTTCCCGCTCTTCTTTTTCTTCTTCTTCTTCTTCTTCTTCTTCTTCTTCCTCTTCTTTCTTTACAAGCTAATAAAACACGCATACGATACATTTCATTCAAGCTATTTCTAATCACTCGAATCATCGATACTTGCCCCACTTGCAAGAAATAGAAATTCTTGATCCAAGAAATATTGCGAAATTCTAATCTCGCGACAAAATTTTTCCCTGAATATTCTTCCATAAATAGTATCATAGATATCCATCGTTTCGTGAATCTGATACGAATAATATATCCTATCGTTGTTCGATTGCTCAGCGTTCATCGTCGAGTATCGAAATTTGAGAAAAGATTACTCGATGCAGCTTCTTCTATGTCTTCAATTATATGATATAGGAGTGGACGCTTGCCGTGTATCACGCGATTCTCGTAGCATTAAATAAAAAAAAAAAAAAAATCAATTAGGAAAGAAAGAGCAAAGAAGAAAGGAAGATCGGCAAAAATACGATCGATGTCGAAATGAAATCAACAGCGATTATTATGGATGGGAGGAAATGGACGAATTTCGTAATCCTTCTCCTAAAATCATCGTACAACTATATAAAATATCGACGAATCTAACAGCAATCATTATACCGAGTTCATTACGCCGATCACTAGGATTTCTTACAGTACGCACGCGCTCCGCCAACATGGAACAATCTAGGACATCAAAACTACATACGACTTCATCGATGCCAATCGACTCGAGCTTGATATACACTCGCTACATCTTGAAAAGGAAGCTACAATCACACACATTGCTACCTATCTACCAAGTCAAGATCCATACATATTGACGAAAAATTCGAGATTAATTGCCACTTGACTCGCAGAGAGATATATATCTCGATGTATTTTTTTTATATTTCTTCTAAATAATATTAAAGGAATTTATATCAAATTTATATAAAATTCTCTCGCGATTATTCAATTATCCCTATTCTTCGCAAATATTTTAAATATATGCTCTTCCATTTTCTTGTCATTTAAAAAAGGAGATATATCTTTTGGCTCGTGAAATAGAACATTTTTTCATCTCGTTAAATTGATTTGATTTTTTTGATCGTAATAACAATAAATATACGATGTTATTCTCGATTTCAATAAAATTGTTTCCCATTAAAATACACGTGTAATTTTATTAAATTATACATCGTATTAATTTTTATATGTGTTATAAAATAATTTCACTAACGATTTCAGGAAACGAAATACTTTCCTTTTTTCTCTCTCTCTCTTCTCACCTTTTTCATTACGATTGTATATCTTTGGCTAAACAATTTTCTTAATATTGAAATTTTTTTCCATACCAGATATTTACGTTTGATCCATCAAAAATTGAACGATCCTACGAGTACATACATAATACAATAACGTAGAGTTTAATATAGTTCGCGTTCATTTCTTACGATCTCATTAATTTTTTCACCATGATATTCAATGATTATCATATAGATATAGATCGCTGAATTCTTCTTATTTTCGAATAAATAAATCGCGTTATAATAAAAAATAAAATGGACCTCGAACACGTGGAATTGAATTATAAAGAAACGATTAATTCTTATCGATAAATATTATAAGATTAACAATTCAACGAACGATTAATTTTTAGATCATTTGCGTTCCGTGTGTAACATTAAATAGAAAAAGAAGAAATTTATATACCTTGTCGAAGGCGCAAGGCCTGTGAACGCTTGGCTCCTTTTTCTGTTGTTGATTATTAGAGGCCTCCATCGCGATCGAGGCGGCCCTCTGCGACGCTGGCAGGAGCTGTGACGATATCGATGGCGGAGGGGGCTGGGGAGTTGGGCCGGAGACGGGTCTACCCGAACTCCATGGGGCTCTAGCCCCATCCCATCACTCCAGTCACCCCCGCACGCCCACTGAAATTTTTATAATAAATTAATCTTTTCACTTTTCGTTTTTATCTATAAACTTGTTTAAAATTACAAATAAAAACAATAAAAACAATATGGATATTATAAATTTAAACCTGACTCTATTTAATTCTTATTACGTATCGTCGTCTTTAAATATGCGTCCTCGTCATATCGACTACTATTTCTATCATCGAGAAAATCGATTTCGAGTCTTTTTTATGTATCGGTTTATATTCTTCATTTTCATACATAATAATATAAAATAAAATTATTAAATTATAAATATATTATAGCGTACAATATATCATTTGACAACAATACCGACGAGAATACGTAATAATAATATATAAAATATAACGTATAATATAATAAATATAAATCTAGTTTTAGAAAAGAAGATCAATTAATACGCATAAAATAATTCATCGATAATGTTCGATATCTTTTACCATTTACTCAAATTTTTTGATTAAAAAATTTTGTCAAATTGGTAATATGTTATGAAACATTACGAATCCAATTCATAGGATGATCATTTTTAAAAATCCAATGGATAGTCTCCACTTTTGTGTGTGTATGCGCGCGCGCGCATGTGTCATTGTTTATCATAATAATAAGTAAAGAATGATTCTAAAAATACAATATACGTGTGGATTTGGTTCTATGTAAAATAAAAATATATCGTGAATGTAAATTATGGTCTATAAGAATATGATTGAGAAGCGAATCAAAATTTTTACGTAATTTTCGTAAGTAATAGAATGTTTCTGTATTCTATTTTTAAGTTTTATTTTATTCTTATATTTTATTCTATGTCGATACAATTCGAGTCTTATGACTCTGAACTATTCGAATGAACTTTCTTACTTTAATGTATAGAATGTACACAATTTTCCAACATACTTATACATATTCTTATATAATTTTTTATTTATATTTGCTTTAATATTGTAATTAAAAAATATATGCGTATAATCGATTTACTTAGTATTAAATTATCTTTAAAAACGTTTCGACAACATTTTATTCTTACTTTACATTTTATTCGTACTTTCCATAATAAATTCCAATTTTCTTATATAGTTATAATGTATAATCCAATGTATAATCCAATATCATTACGATCACTGTGATTATCTGATAACTTAAACAATTTCCATTTCATAAGTTACACGCATTATATGATTGATTTATTCGTATTCTTAGAAATTTGTACTTTTTGTTTAAAAATGTGTTTATATGAATCTTTTATGCGTATAATTCATCATAATAATAGATATTTGAATATTTTCTATTCAATTTCTAACGTATTTATTTTTTCCTTATTATTTCTTCGCTATCACGTTATGATTATGAAATAAAAAATGTAAAATCAATTAAATTATACCAAATAAATTGATAAATATTTATTATATAAATATTATAAAAGTAAATGTAGAGTTGCTTTCTTTTTTGTTATACATTTATATATATATAAAAAATCTGGTGGTTGGATACTTTCGTGACTAGCGATATAAACATATAATGATACATATATTTATCAATAAAAATCATCAGAATGAAATTAAAACATGGCATTTTTTATTAATTGATGTGAAATTCCTATTTATTATCTACATGTTAATCATTTATAGACATCATCGTATTTTAAATATAAAAATTTATAAACTAAAATGTAAATATAAAATCAAAATAATGATATAAATACAACTAATTTTGCCATATGAATTAATAATATTTTATAAAATCAATTTTAATATTATATAAAATCAATATCTCTTCGATGTTTATATTTTATTATATTATTTGATAAAATTTTATAAATAATACGCGCTAATAAAACGATAATTAAAAGATTTATATATTCGAATCGTTTCATTTTCATTGAATCGTTACTATAGCAATGGCGATACTATAAATACATACACGCCAACAATGATTCCGCTGAAAGCGAAATTGTATTCAATCTTAAAATCGTATTTACGAGAAATCTCGAGTATAAATTTATAACGGCACCAAGATTTTGAAATAACCATACATATGTATGTAACATATATATGTGTGTGTGTGTGTGTGTGTGTGTATGTTATATATTCGAAAGAAAGATTAATAAAAATTTAATATCAATTTAATTTTTGCTGTTAACAGTTTTCAATTAACACATTTTTCCATGTTTTATCTATTTTGGAAATGCGCGTCGAGAAACTGCGTCGTGACCCGGTTCACTTTCTTTAAGCTTTCGTTCATCGTTGGAATACGTGGTCGATATTTATTGCAGCT
The DNA here is from genome assembly GCF_014066325.1 of Apis laboriosa. NCBI lineage: Eukaryota > Metazoa > Arthropoda > Insecta > Hymenoptera > Apidae > Apis > Apis laboriosa. The sequence goes on from NW_025223501.1 coordinate 6,394,271, forward strand.
TCTTCGTACGATATTCATTTTTCACTTTTTCTCACGAAAGAAAAACTAATAGAAGAAAAGTTTATCACACGATACACTTATCTGATATCCGATACAGATCTGACACTTTTCGAAAATCACTTTTCCATTAATTTATCGTTTATTCGATTTCATAATTTCATTGATTAATCAATGTTAAACTAGTCAATCGATTTTATCATAGAACAAAAGATAATAGAGAAAGAGAAATAAACGTTAAAAGTATATATACAAATTTCTATTACAACGATAATATTTCTTGGTAAATATGAGAAAAAGAATTGTTGAAAGAGACGATGATATATGTCCTTGACATAGAACGTGTGATATACGCGTGAAAATTCAAGGAATTTTGTCACCAGTAATAAACGGATAATTTAATATAACGGATAACATTCGCGTGCAATGAAATGAGTAAAAGATAAAAGAATAAACAGGCGGAAACAAAACAACAAAAGATTCTCTTGGATTAAGTTTGGTCGATGATCGCATTTAATAAATTGTACAACGATCCAATCGGAAATCCAATCATAATGTGATAATTATTACTCACTCGACGATTCAGGGCAGTGTAGCTTCATATACGCGTCTGGTAATGTGTATCAGGCCATTGGAACACGATCGAGCTCGCGGCCTTTCTTCCGCAGCTTCAAGTCTAAAGCCACCGTCCGCACTATATGCCGTCGAAACAGCACCGCGCGCGCACACCCGCGCTACACCATTCTCAACACCAAAACCAGCACCACCAGCAGCACCGACGCCAGAACCAATACCAACCACGACAGCGACGCCACTAACGCTTCTATACCAAGCATATTTTCAACGGCTATGATGACGGCCGCTACTACCGGCTAGACGAAGACGGAGATGTTAGCTAGCAAAAGTGGGAAAAATAGATGCACGATAAAAGAGGCTAGCTACGCTAAAAGAGAAAAAAAGGAGAAAAGGAAACGGCTGAGACTAGTCAATAGGAAAATATTTTGTTAGGTTTCGTTCACCGCTCTCTACGAAATTTTTGTATTAATATACACTACATATATCCGTGTATGTAGAAATCCATACTAAACACATGCATCGTATATTACACGTTTGCACGTTTCTCTATAACTACATATATACTATGTATACGAATGTCACGTTTCTCAAGATGTAGCACACTATTGCACACAAAACATAATCGCGCACTACCAACACATTGATCTTTTCGAACGATTCATCGCATCACTTTTCACCATGTTTATCGCTGTCGACCGAGATAAAACACACCTTATTAATCACGCTGAACTGTCAGTGATGATATCATATTCAAATTTCGATATCAGTTTCGCGAAGATCAAACTCTACAACAGACATTTCGTGGTCGTGTAGAAGCTGCTCAGTTCAACTTCGGATATTCTCGTGTTTGTTCGTCGACCGTTACCGCGCACTTTCGGCCGAGAATCGGAGTTGCTCGGCGCCACTTGAGACTTTCCACAGCCTCCCTGTCCGTTCGATTCCGTCACCCCTTCAGCGAGCGAGCAGATCGCACGGTTTCTCTCGACTTTATCGATGACAAATGCATATAAAGAGAATTCTATAGTTTATACTATATATTATATACGTGCGTGCGCGCTCTCGTATGTAAATATGTTATATATTAATATGCATGATATATACACATATATACGTATGTTTGTATGCAAATTATAACAGAATAATAAATTTCATTTTTATATTATAGCTTTTATTATTTTTTAATGTTACGAATAATATGCATATAATGTTTTCTAGTAAATTTTTAAATAATATTTAAAATAAAATTATATCTTATCCTTGTCATTGTAAGAATCAAATAATTTTTTTTAACAAACTATACATGTTCTTATAAAATACATTTCACTTATTTTATATTTGTCATGAAATGATTCATAGTATTTTATTTTATCGATATTAGATACTAGTAATATCTCTATATTTATTTTCCATAAATATTCTTTTGTTAATATTCAAATAAAATATGAATAATAATAATAAGCATTAATAATTTTTTTAAAATATTTTTTTTATTGAATAAAAAATGTTGTATAATATGAAATAAAATATACATATTTTATATCATAGCTTATTTATATGTCACAAATTTGTGTAATACAATACATTCGTGTCATACATTATATATACTCATTTATAAGTGTCATTTTACACAATTAAATTCTTAAATTCATAGTTCAATTTAAATTGAATTTATTCACCTATAGAAGAATTATTATATAAATGATATATTTAAATACAATATTTAAATAAAAATATTCATATATACCAATACATGATACGATATTATGAATATATGTATATTTCTTTTTATTTTTTTTCTATACATTCGTACCACACACACACACACACACATAGAGTACAAGATTATGTATGTAAGATAAATGCCGAATATATAAAATCTAATAATTCATTGGTAAATAAAGAATTGAACCATAATAATTTTATAAGATTTAAAAAACTAAAATCCAATATGATAGAAATTAACTATGTAAAAACGTAAAAAAAACTTGATAAAAAATTTCAAGAAATGATTGAAATCAAATGTATAGGAAATGTTATAATTAAATTACAATTGATTTTCAGTTATCATGCGATACTAGTACGATAAATATACACGTATATATACATGTATAGATAATATCATATTAAGAGAGTTTTCAAACAACGAGTTATTGTCAAACGTTAAAAAAATATATTACAAATATGACAAATATCGACTTCCGATGTTCAATCTACATATAATATTTGCTTATAACTTTGCAATATGTTCTTTACAGCAAAAATTTATTAATAGCACAATTTTCATTTCATAAATTTATAAATGTATAGTTTTTATATTTGAAAAAAAATTCTGTATAAAATATTTCAAAAATTAAAAAAATAAGATTTAACAAGGAATAATTTCTATTGGTTCTACATGACCTTGACATCAATGGCGTCACAAAAGCCAGTAAGCTATAACTACAACTATCTTTTTTATATATTCTGTTCATGTGCAGTGTTCTTTGTCAAATATCTTAAAATAATATAATAATTACCAAATTACCAATTGTCTATATATTATATATTGGTATTAGTTTTTGAATAGTATATAAATATATATATATATTTACATGGAAAATGGTTAAAAAAAAGTTGGTATTTTTATAAAAATAAGATATAATATATTATAAAAAATTTATTTATTATTTTATTTCTATATTTTTAATTCAAACAAAAAATTATTTTTAATTATCTCTTATATTACAGAATATTTTATTTTATTTTATATAATATTTATTATCGTCAATATATTTTTAATCGTATATTTAATATAATCAAATGATTTTTAATATTTCATTAAAAATGATTTGTAATTTGAAATAGTTTTTATACTTTACATTGCTTTATAAATGCACTTACTTGTATAATTATTCTAATTAATAATATTAATTCTATATAATATCAATAAACTTCGGCAATGAAAAAATTTTACTTCATAATAAATGATGCTTATTTGTAATTATAAAAAAAAAATTGTAAAAAAGATAATAACTAATGACATTGTATGTTGGAAATTTTTAGGTTAATACATTATTGTTTCCAAAGATCAACAATATCAGTAATATATCTTGTAAAAGCAATACTAAAATTTTATGCATATCATTTCATGAAATATGTAACAATGTGATTATTGATTATCTATATTTCTCTTTTTTTCTCATAAGCAAAAATTAAAACATTTTTTCATTTTTAATTTAATTAATAAACTGTATATATATATATGTTTCATTTTATTTTGATTTCTTATCCTTATCAATCGATATCAGATACAATTAATCAAATTAGATAAAGTTAACAATGATAAATTAAAAAAATTGCTGAAAGTTGCCCAAAATTGAAAAACTTTTTAAACAATTTATTGAATATGTACCTATTTATATTGGTTTATTTCGTTTCTTTTTTTTCTTTTATTATTAATATTTTTCTATTTTTTAACACTTTAATATATTTCAATAATGCACTGCATCTTTAAAATATAGAATTATAATAATATATAATATAAATAGTATATAATTATAATAAAAATATATATAAAATATAATTATAATATAAATAGTATATAATTATAATAAAAAATTATAATTATGATAATATAATATATTATTTATTCGTACAAAATAAAATTTAATTATTATTAAAACTATAATAATTACTATATTTGTTTATTATTATTTGTATATAAATATGTATAAGATTTAATAATGATATTATTGTTACATAGTATTGTAATTACATAATATCATCGAATATAATCATTTTACTTATTTGTTGCATATAATAAAAGAAAAGAAAAAAATTGATTGATCTATATATAAAATAATATAACCAATTGTGCAATTATGTATATAAAGACTGTACATGAAATAATATTAAGAATATTATTGTTAGTTAGATATATAAAATGTCAATTAAGTTAATTAATTCAAAAAACAACATAAATTCATTTTTCACTTCTGTTAAATACAACTTTTTCCAATAGAATTAATTTCTTTCAAAGTTTCTTTTCTATTTTATCTTTAAAATTATAAATATAAAAATGTGCTATTTTATCAAAAATAAATTTCATGATATTAATTATTATTCTACGCACTCTAAAATATAGCAGATAATAAATAATTTTTAATTGTCAATTGCTCATTGATAAAATAAATATTATAATTCATTATTTATATATTATAATTTATTCCATAATATTGGACATTTTATAAAATAATTAACTTCTAGTTTTTATTATATTGTTTTGAACATATTGTATATTTATTCTATTTCTTATATATATATTAAAATTTTTCCATATATTTGTAAAAACAATTAATAATGTTATGTCAATTTATATCTAACAATTAAATCATAAGATCATAAATACATATTTATTTCTAAGATATACAAAGTATTTAATATTAATATATTTGTTATATTAAATAACAATCTAATATAATATTGTATAATGATGATATTTAATGTAATAATATTAATGTATAAAATTACTTTTAATATTAATTAATATATATAGAAGCATCATAGATTCAAGAACTATTTCAAGTTTCTATCTATTATAAAAGCGTACATAATATGGATAATATGAAAATAATATAAATTTTTTACAATAACTAGACTTAATTATTAAATAAAGATTAAAAGAAAATTAAAATATTAAAATATCTTAATAATGTAACACAAAAATTAATATACAATTAAATTATACAATTATACAATAAATTATATAATTATACAAAAAAACATACATACTAATGATTTTGAAATAAGATATATCCTGTTATTACTATAATTATGTTATAATGATATAATACAATATAAATAAAACAATGTAATAGCATTTTTAAAAATTTATAAAATACAATTTGCAAAGTAATATTTTCATCTATATTTAACATACATGATCAATAAAGAAAAACTTTTATTTATAATTTTGTAGAAAAATTGTAATGAATTGAAATATACGATGAAAATTTTATATAAAATAATAATAATAATAATTTTAATAATTCAATTTAAAGTACTGAATATGTAGAGATATATTTAACAATTCAAAACATCAACATTTGATTATACATAACCAAATATATATATATATATATACATATCTAACCTAAAAGATAAATTTAAAACTAATCATAGTATTATATTACTTATCCATGCGAAACGATATAAACATTTTTTTTTGATTAAACGATGAGAAAAAATGTAAAATGAAAAATGTATTGCTACAAAATCAAAAAGAAAGGAAAATAAAATAAAGGTGGGGCGTGTAATGTACGAGCAAGATAGGATAAGAAGGACGAAAGGATAAGAAAGAGAGAAAGAAGGGTGGTGGCATAAAATTAAGCGTATGATACTCGTGGCGTTTCAGTCATTGGATTGCACGTATGGTGTTAGTGATCTATCGAAATGTCTTTGACCGGTCTTGACTTGATCAGTATCATTCAATCCTTTTTCGTGTGAAAGTGAATATATATATATTTATATATATATATATATATAAATATAATATAAATATATAAACAAAATTATCAAAATATTACAATTATTTATTTTTATTTTGATAAATTTATATAATATAAAATATAATATAAAAATTTTTTTGATTTTCGTGTTTCCTTTGTGTGTATTTGTTATACTTACATACGATATTAAGGTTAGAAAAATCACTAGATATATGCATTATTCAATGTATCAAACTGTACACAAAATTGTTAAACAATAAATAGTTATAATAAATTATAGTATGTTTATTATGTGAATGTAAGAAATAAAATATGTTGGGAAAATATAATGTCATTAAGTTTTATCGAGGAATTTAAACTATAACTTTAGTGGCAAACAGAAGGATCGAAACTGTTGGTGGAAGCAGAAACAGGTCATGCGAATGACGTAAGTTAACGGATCTCCGTATGGATAAATAATTTATAGAAAAGAACAAATGAAGTGAATAAAAAAAAAAAGAAAAAAATTTTTGTTATATTTGAAAGAAAACTTGTTATAGTATGTTATTGTACACGTGCTATCACGTATGTTGTGTAGTATTTTAAAAAAGCATTAAAAAGAAATTATGTTTAACAATATAGGTATGTATATTAATTATACAATGATATTAATTTCGCTTTTGCGAAGTTTTAAAAATTATTTTACTTTGCGTTTAATACATGTATATATATATGTATATATATGATATGTATATTGTGTGTGTGTGTATATATATATATATACACACATACACACACATATATGCATTTAGAAATAATTTAAAAATTGTTTATAAAATATATATGTAAATTTAAATATATTTAAATTTTTATGATTACTGTATTTATATATGTATATGATATAGAATATATTTGTAACATTTATTTAAGCATTAACTTGTTATGAATTTTTTGAAAGGAAACTATAGTTACACATTATTAATATTTCTTTTCTATTTTTTAATTAATTTAAAATTTAAAATTTTTTGAAATTATTCAACTTCCTATTATTAAATTATTTATTATTGTGTCATTTATTTATGATATTTTATAAATATTCTTGTTATTCTTGTTATTCGTACCAATGTAGAATATTCTTAAAATATTTATAAAATCTTATAAATTTATTATATCTTATCGATTAATCAACTATATCTTTTCCAAGTATCAACAATTAAACAATATTAAAATTTTGTTATATATTACTTTTGAATAAAACGTATCAAAAATGGTATAATGATTTATCAAATTATTTTTTCTAATATATTTAAGAAAAAGAATTAAAAGTTGAATAAAACAATAAAATAAGTTAAGCCTAAATATATAATTCATGAATAATATTAATTCATTAAACATATATTTTTTACATCTTATTTTTTATAATTGGAAAGTATAATTATAATCTTTTTGAAATTTAATTTGATTATGATAGTAAATTGGTAAAATCACTAATCAATTTATTCGTTCAATTTCAATTTTTTTTTTCAATTATTTCTATTAAAGTATGTTGTATTTTTATAGATTATGATTAACTAAACTATATATATATATAAGTATAACGTGTTCAAATTATAAAATATGTGAGAATAATATATATGAAATGTATAAAATATATGTATGAAATATTTATAATTTACACAATATTTTATTTATTATAATTTAATACGTATAATATTATAATTTAACTAAATAATAATAATATAATGGATAATAATAATAATAATAATAATGGAATAAAATTTTTCATCGTTATATAATATTAAAATGATACATGTTTATATACATATTTGGAAAATATAAAGAGAGATTGATTAGATTGATTAGAGACAAAAAAAAACAAACATAGGTTCTTTTTTGCTCTATATTTTAATGTTATTGTTATTTTTTTTATATATAAAGCTTTTATATTTTACATTTTAGATTAATTGTTGTTTATATATTAGTTATAATTCAATAATGTTGGTTGCTATGGCTTTGGTAAATATGTCATGAAGTATGCTTATAAATTCACAATGCAATAGTGAAAGGGAATATAAGGGTAACTCGGACTTGACCTAACGTGGGAGAGGGGCGTATATCCGTTCAAATGACTTTCATGTTTGACCAAAAGTAAACTATTAGATAATATATATACATTTGAAATAATGATGTGTTATATGTATGAATATATGTAAGAATACATGTTATATGTATGTATATATCATACATAATATATTTTTTTTTGTATCGTTCGATACGAAATTGATACGAGAAACAAACATCAATCAAATTGAATAATTGAAACTAACATATACGCGATGATTTAGCTTCGGTTTAAGAAATATAAGTGCATTTTTTTTAAATACAATTTTATATGTTTTTTCACATAAGCTAATCCTATCCAAAAGATAAAGAAGCATCATTAATATTTATCAGATATTATGAAAAATATATTAATTGTAAAATTTTTTATTAATATCGCTTTGACGATATTTCTCACTTTTATCGATCTCTCCTTAACCGTAAAAATAAAGAGCGAATAATTTCAGTCGTATTCCACCAAATTGTTATTAAAATTTTCCATGAATAAAGCGATATCTTCGAATTATGAGTACATTAAATCTTATCTCTATCCAATTATCGAGCAAATCTATTTTATTCATCGTAAAGAATCTATATGTCATCACAAATAATAATTTGATCAAAAAATGACTGGATTAAATAGATTAATAGATTAGTAGTAGTTGATCTCATAGAAAAACACATGGGAGAAAAAAAAAAGAAAAAAAAAACGAAATATTTAGAACAAATTCTGCACTTTTCTTCATTCTTCACGATTTTTACGATATTATCTTGATTTATGTTGCGAATGATTATTATCAAGTTTACATTCATATAAGATAATTATACAAATATTATTCAAAATTTATACGTATATAAAATTTAAAATAAAAATATGTAACTTTAAAAGAATTTTTTTTTTTTTGCAAAATATATTTCTCAAAATTTATTCTTATATTTGTTAAAGCAAAAATTATTGAAAAAATACCATTTGATTAAATTGCAATAATTACTTGCTGTTTATTTTTTGATTTTATAATTTGATTGAATTTCAATTATTAATTAATCATAAAGTGTAATTACATCTTAGTTTTGTCACTTCGATGATATTTCTGATAGTTGATATTCTGATTGTTCAGATTGTTATTTCGAATATATGAATATATATATGGGAATATATATATATATATTTCCATGAATTAAGGAATCTATGAAAAATTTAATTATTTTTACGAGAATTTAATAATTTTTTAATTATTTTTTCAAAATATTTTTTTCCATTTCTTTTTTTTACATAGTATCTTTTATTTCTCTTTACTACATAGAATAAAATGTTACATATCAATTACAATTTATTTATTTATTTTTTGTTGTATAACAGGATATTGAAATGACTCTCAAAAGTTGTATACACAATTAAATAAGGAAAATGATATCGAGATTGCCTCATGGTCTCAAATGAATTCTGGTCTCGAATCATGTGGCGCAGCAATACTGAACGGTGGTCCGGAACGATTCCAAGGAACAAGTATGCAGGGTAAATATTGATATAAATTAAGCATGTATATAAATTTGTACATGTATAAATTTTCTATAAATATTTTCAGTGTTTACATGCGCATGTATCGTATACGTATCTTTATACACAAAATCTTTTAAACATTTGTAATTGAAAAACTGAAATATAATTTTATAATCTTCAATTTTTATTTTATAATATCCCAGATCGCGGTAGAATTACTTAATCGTTGAATTACTTTTTTCTCACGTTCTTTAAGATAAGACAACGCACAGTTTGAGTTTCGAAAGTGTGACCTCACACCGCATGAAACCTATATACTTTTGTTTATATTTCATTGCAGAGTCGCTTTGTGAGACTCGAAAGACAAATTATTTTTCCATTGTTTATATAAATTTACGAAACAAGATTTAGAAGATTTTGACGATAAATAAATCAAAAATATATAAAATGAGTGAAAAACGAGGCACAAAAGCATTAGAACTCTGGTGCCGTCGAATAACCGAAGGTTATCCTGATGTAAATGTACAAAATATGACAACTTCTTGGAAGGATGGCCTCGCATTTTGTGCGATGATTCACCATTTTCGGCCTGATCTCATGTAAGTAAAATAGTAGTCAATAATGGTCGTAGATATTAGATAATAGAAATGGTCAATTTCTTAATATTTTCCAAATAATCTTGTAATTTTTATTCGAACTATTCGTAATTTCATCGATATTATAATAAAATGTCAAAAGTATTTACACATTATTGCGTAAAAGAGTTAATTATTTATAAAAATATTACACTTGATCAATTTTAAAGATCCTGATATATACGACATTGAAATCAATATTTTAAATTTCTTTATTTATATACATAACCGTCATTTGATATACGCAAAAATAGTTTCGATATTTTATGTGGTATTTGTAAAATTTCAGATTTGAAATACGTTCAACGTAATAAACGTTTAATTTTAGTTAAATTTGAATTTTTTTTTATTCGAAGCTTAAGCTTGGAAGATAGATTTATGTATGACAAACAATTTATTAAATTTAAAAACAAATTTGATTTCTTTATTTACTTATATATACTCTATTATACTTATATACAGGATATAAACAAATCACGCAATTTTTATTCTTTGAAATAAATTACTATTATTCTCAATTAAATATTTTGTTCCATTTTTAAAAATTTCATTAATTTTTGCAATTTTCGAAATTCATTTGTTCGTTCAATGCATTCGTGCAATGTTTTGAAATGATTTTGTTCGAGATATAGATATACATGTTGAAATAACCGATAAAAATAATCTACTTTTAATATCGATTGCAGTGACTTTGACAATTTAGACAAGAATGACGTGTATGGGAACAATGAATTGGCTTTTAGAGTCGCGGAACAACATCTTGGAATCCCAGCACTTTTAGACGCAGAAGACATGGCTTCCTGTGCTGTACCTGACCGATTATCAATTCTTACTTATCTTTCGCAATTTTATCAGACTTTTAGCGGTAAGTCTCACAGAAATAAGAATAATTTGTTATTACTGTATCTAATTTTCGAGAAAGAATTTAAAATCTATTAAATTTGATAACGATGAGTATACAAATAAATGATAATTATTATCGATAAATAATAACATATAACATTACAATCTGGAATTTTTTGATTCTTCTATAGCGTGTTATAATAATTATAGTAATATTTGAATTTTTACGTAATATTTGATACTTTTAAGAATTTTTGCGGGAGGAGCGGAGAAAGTAACAATTTTAAGTAACGAAAAAAAAAAAATACGAAATATTATTTGGAAAAATAAAATCGATTGGATCTTATTTTTTAAATAAATAAACTTTTTTAATTTTTTAAATAATAAACAAGTAACTATCGTTAGTCATGCATGCTTGGCATTCCGATATCATTTGCCTAGCACAGCATCTCGATAAAAGCAACACACTGCGACATACTGGTATCATTTCGAATGATACATACGATTCATTATATCGAATGGTAGATATACGAAGGAAAAGTATCGGCAAAGTTGAAAAAGAAAATTTTCAACATTTTTTTCGATCCAATTTGTATGAAAAAGAAAACTCATGAACGAGTTGCAGAAAAAGTATGTAATTGAACAGAATTATTGCGTAGATCGATAACACAACCGAATCAACCGAATCGATCGAATCAATATTTTTCTCTCGTTCAATTTTTATTATTCTTATGCGTGCAAATGAAACCGCACGCCGCTTTCGTAAATGTTTAACCGTTTAACCTTTTTCTCCTATACTCGTGATAACGGATATTTATCTTTATTATTTTCAATACTCACAATACCAATCGAAATTTAAATTTTCATTACTTATATCGATATCTATCGATTCATTACATTTAAATCGCGTATATCATGCATATATTGTCATATATATATATATATATATTTGTACGAGATGTATATTATTTTTTTTTATTCTTATAGGTTCATCACCAACACGACATCCAGTGAGTAGAACGACTGAAACCACAGAGGAAAGAATCACGCAAGTGCCTGAATCTCCAAAAGAAAAGGTACAGAAGCCTTTGTTGTACGAAACGTAGAAAATTTTGGATCTTTCCCAAGTTCATTGATTCCAATTAGTTTAAAAGTTGAATTATAAGTTTATGAATCCTTGAATCTTTATGTTACACTTGGAATAATATAATTTATATTTTTTAACAATAACGACTATGCAAATATAGGGCATTTATCACATTATACGTAAATGAAAATAATATTTTATCGATATAAACATTCTTTTTCGAAAAAAAATTAAATTTACAAAAAGAAGAAAAAATCTTATTCATCCGAAAAGTCTATTCTTTTGCTCTCTTTTTTTTATATTTCTTTTGTAAAATATGTTTGTACGTTACATGTAATAATCGTTAAAATTTATCGCTAATTTATCATTTATTATTTTTAAGTTAAGTTTTATTTTATTCGCTTACCTATATTGTTACTTTAATAAAAAATTTGATATTTTTTTATATTATTTGATATCATTTGATATATTTATATATATTCAAACTAATTTTAATTCATATTTTTAAAATAGTATTTACATATATTTTCAAATTCTCTACATATTTGATCCTCCACTTCTTTTTGTTCAATAGCAAAAAGTAATGAATACAATTTTGCGACAGTAGTAAGTTTTCCATTCCATGTACAATTTATTCGTATTTTCCTAAAATGAAAAGATAAATTTTAATAATAGTAACAAATGTTGTATGAATATATAGAAAAGTAATTTGCATTTATTTAATTTATTTTTAAAATATCTATAACTGTTGTATTATACTATCAAAACGAATATTATTAGTGAAACCGGAAGAGTATATTATATAGTTCATTCAGTAATGTTAATAATATGTAATGGTAAAATTGTATTTCCGTAGAACTGAATTATACCACTTTATATTTATTTATGTCATTTCATCATTTATTTTTTTTTAAATTAACCAAACAATACACAAATTTTAAATTCGAAGTATTCGAATTTGACTTTATCATATCGATGCGATGTTTTATTTGTTCTATTATGAGAAAATGTAACGAAAAGTAAATTTTTTAAATTATCCCGAGAGAGAGAGAGAGAGAGAGAGAGAGAGAGAGAGAGAGAGAGAAAGAGAAAGAGAGAGAAAGAGAGCGAGCGAGCGAGCGAGAACGAAAACGAGAAAGAGCTTTCGCGCGATGAAAGATATTTCCAGTTCATAATGTGTTTTTTTATTCGCAAATACATATCTTACGAAATATAAAATATAAAATTAATATTTCTCTTTTACGTTACGAATAATTACTAAATTATGAATTACCGCTGAAAATTTGGAAAAATATATATTTACAGAATATACGTAAACTAAGTTTTTCTAAATATATAATATGATGAACAACGTATCTATTTTCTCAATAATATTTTTTCAATTTCGAGTTTTATACAGAATACGCGAAATTACATTACGGAAATTTATTTCTAAATAAAGGAAACTTTTCACCATCATCTTAACTAATTTTATGAAAATTTTTTTTAAAGGACTAGAGAACAATAATTTTCGAAGAAACGTTCAACTCGATGATTATTTAAAATTATTTTTTAGATTGTAATTTATTTATATCATTATATATCATTTCAATATGTATATGTTAATTATTCAAGTATAAATTTTATTTATTTTTGCATAGCTTTTTCCATATAATTTTTCTTTGTTCTTTCACTCATTACTTTATGCATGCACATATCGCTGTGATTATTATTATTATTTTTTTTAATATAATTCCTATGGAAAATATACGATTACTGCAAGATATTTAACGACAGCATTGGAATATTACTTTAAATAAATAAGATCGACGAACACTTTTCTCGATCTCGAGATATTTCCTCGTTCTTTTCGATTTTTGACTCTTACAATGAATATTTTTCTTTTAACTTATGTTTATTTTCGTATCATATGTTGATAAATTCGTTCGTGTATTTTGTAATATACAATATATAAATATTGATTAATTGTTGAAAAATAGAAAAGAAAAATTGATGGCAAATGCGAATCGTTACAACTTCTTCACTATTCACAAGCGAAGGATAACGATTCGATATATATTTATCGATTATTTACCAAGATAAATTCATGGACTATTGAGAGGAAACGATATTATTAATTTTCCATACATGGAATTTTTATTGCTTGAATCTTGATACAAATTTCAATGATCAGACATAAAATTGAAGTTTCTATAACAGACCTCCTTTTAAAATATATCGCATATCGCATTTCGAATATTGTGTAGTGTTCTTCGCTACAACTTGTCAAGATAAAAATTTATCGTGATTTCTACCTTTGATTCTAAGATCATTTTTTATCGTAACTTATGCGGACAAAATTAGGATTTAGATTTTGAATCTAGAAACATATATTTTATTTAATTTTTAACGTTTTATATATAAGTAAAAAAATAAACGAAGCTTCCGATTCAATTTTTTCTATAAATCTTCCATAATTCTTGTTATTTTTTTCCAAAAAAAACATCGATACTTTATATATTTATTATGTTTGTCAATTTATTTATCATTATTACATTTACAATTTATATTTATCATTATTTCGTATGTAATCAACCATGTTATATAGCAAAAAATAGCAAAAAATCGATCAATAACTTTAATAATGTACCTTATTTTTCATTAATATCCATTATCCGTATTGCATATCGAATTCCACCATGCGTAAAAGGATACGTCGATGCGTGTGATCGAAGCCAGACGTTTCATCGTCTCTTTCACAAGTGATCATCTTTATCTCCATTTTCACCAAAACAAACAAATTTTCACCATCCAACGTCTAGGGCAAGGATTGTCAGTCGTAGCCCTACTGATGAGTCTGACTGGCAATCCCCAGACAGTCATTTGTACGTACATTTCATCTTCGATTGCTCTTCATTTGTCGCATAATCCGCTACATTGAACGAGATTAGGAATAAAAGAGAAGAATCCAGTTACATTTTTAACGAGTCGATTATGATATTCGAACTACGAAAACTGCGTAGTGAGACTTTGCCAAAGATCTTCGCGATTCCTGTGGGTGCACGTTTCACGCTATTTTTATTCGTCATCGTTAGACATTTTGTTCCTCTTCAACAAGTAATCTCCGTTTCTTTATTGAAAA
The DNA here is from genome assembly GCF_014066325.1 of Apis laboriosa. NCBI lineage: Eukaryota > Metazoa > Arthropoda > Insecta > Hymenoptera > Apidae > Apis > Apis laboriosa. Next base: position 6,409,596 of record NW_025223501.1, read on the forward strand.
CAATTGAAAAACCACCCAACGTCTAGGGCAGGGGTTGTCAGTCGTGTAACTCCAGAGATGAGTTTGGCTGCCAATCCCGAGACGAAACGTATCCCTCTTTGCCCTATTATCTTTGTTATTCGTTCTTTGTTCTATTATTTCTACCAGCTACAATATACAAAAGTTAGGAAATTTTAACAATCAGTCCCATTCGATGTATCGGATTTTACGTAATCGAGTCATTCCATCATAAGATATAATATTTTATTTAAAAACCAAGTTTCGATAAAAATAATAATACTCGTGTTCATTCTTCATCCATAATATATTCTCTATTTTTAAACAAATTTTTTTTTGTTCTTCTTATTTGAAAAACAAAATATTTTCTCCTTTTTCGCGTAAAAATTCAATCGAAATAATTCGATCAAAATAAGCGGTAAATTTTTTAACCTTGAGCCAAAAGCACATAGCGAATGTGACGTATCACGATATTAAATCTTTAAATTCGTTTTTTTTATATCGTTTTCTATCGTTGTTTTTATCCGAGCAAAATACAGTGAGAGATTGAAACTATATTTTTAAAAAACGATATTACTAATAAAATTACGAGCGATATTATTAAACATATTAACACATTCATCATTCTATTTCTATGTTATCAAAATATATAATAATAATATACATAGAATATACTAAAATTGTTTCAAATTCTGCAGGAGGCGTCGTATCTGGGTATGCGGAAAGATCGCTGCGTTGTATGCGGACTTCCTATTTTCTTAGCGGAAAAATTGGTACTCGCTCGTGTCGCTTATCATCGTACCTGCTTTCGTTGCGCTCGATGTAACAATCAATTGACTATTGGTAATTATTACGAAACCGAAGAAGGACAATATTGCTGCGAAACATGTCCGGATGAAGAAATTCCGGTAGCCATAACGCGAAATTGCGACGAATCCTCGCAATTTAATAGAGTTGAAAAAAACAAGATTGATTCGAATTATCAACAATTTCTTAGCGATGAAAAGCATATAGATAAAAGAATATTTAGTCTCGATCCCGTTAACAAATTGGATCATCGAGATCGTATCGTCCCTGATTTACTGGCACAAACTTCTCGATTACGTTTTAATTTCATATCGAATCAATTATTGTTCGAAGAGGGTGAACAAAAATTTCTCGCCAATAACACGAATATGAAAACGAATGAAAATCAAAGCAATTTCGATCGTAGCACAAATTTCACATCTTCGGTTAACCGTAAATCCGAAAGCGAAAATGATGGAAATAACGAACTCGATTCCTCGAAACTAGAATCGGCTTTGACTTCTTTGAAATTAGAATCCGTTGACAAGGAAAATATAACAAAGACGAACGACTACGACGATTACTACGTCGAATCAAGTACCAACGAACGAGACGAACAAAAATCTGCCAATTCGTTTCAATTCGATTCAATTACGGATAAATCACCGTGTGAATCTAACGATCAATCCGTTGAACGTATTCAACGCGATAAGAACACCTCTTCTATAATTGAAAAAACAATCAGGATTTTTGACAAGACGAGACAAGATGAAATTAAAGTGTACAATAACGAAGATCGAGATATCGAAACGCTAAATAGGAAGATACAAATGGAGGAATACGACGTAATAGGGAAAAGTGAAAAAATTTCGATGATAAATCCAGATGCGACTGAGACCATCATCGATCAAAATGCTGCTTTAAAAGATAACGTTGTAAGCATTGAAACAGACGATTCCACGCAAATGGATACTTTCGAACAATCGTTAGCACATGCGACCGAAATTAATGAAAATTTATCAATTGTTTCGGATACAACAAATAGGGAATTTGAAACATGTACAACGGTTGCGACAAATTCTAATTTAAACGAAGATTATCCTGAAGATTTGAATCCCTTTAAGAGTGACGAAGAAGAAGAAGAAGAAAAAGAAGAAGAAGAAGAAGAAGAAGAAGAAGAAGAAGAAGAAGAAGTGGAAGAAGAAGAAGAAGAAGAAGAAGGAAAAATTTCTGACAAATATGTGACAATTGTGAATACTACAGAAAGTAGCAAAATTTTGACAAATCCATTCGAAAATGAAGAAGAAATAAAAAGAAAAGAAATTATTCCGCCGAGACCAGCGATCAGATCTAATTTTAACGGTAATACAGTTAACCGACAATTTTCCAAAGAAAGACCAACAAAAAGACGTTTAGCCGCACCACAAATTAATTTAAATCCATTTTGGAGCGACGAAGATGATCATAATAGCGATTTGGAATCTAAAGAAAAAACATGTGAAATGATGCCTACACCTAAACCACGCACAATTAAGTACGTATAACGATGAAACATTTTTTAAAGTAATATATTTTTAATCGATGGTGCTTAAATACCCATATAATGCTCTAAATTTAAAAAATGAAAGGCGTAAAATTTCCATGTATCCGTGATGCTTTATATCTTGGCTAAAGAATTTTGCTTTGCAAATTGATTATCGCTATTCCCATCATTTCTCGAGAGCGTCTTCGTTATATTAAATATAGCTTTTCTAACAAGCTATTCAACGTAAACAAAGTATCGTCATTCATTTCGTATTTTCATTCCATTTTCCTTTTCATTAATCTTACGCCGAAAAAAAATTTCTCGCGCAAACTCTGTCAAGATATTTTTTTATTTATTATCTTATATAGCGATTACAAGAATATCTTACAAATTTCTTTCTTTCTTTTTTTTTTCACAATGAAATCTATCTTTTCTAACATTTCGAAATTCGTTTTTATTCTCTAAACCGATACAAAATGGAATACAAAATCGTTCAACACTACAACCCAACAATCGATAATACGGATACGACGATCATCTTCAACTTTTAAAAATTCGTCCATTTCAATTGCTACGTAATAATTCAATTCGTACCTTCAATATACAAATATCGCTCATGCTTATCAAATCGTTAAGATAGAGATCAATGATAATCTTTGACAATACATTAAAACGATATAAAGAATTATCAAGTTTTAAAAGATATTTAAATTTAGAAAATGTATTGCATATACTCGCGCCAAAACGAAGCCTTAGATGCATTTTTATATCCTTACTCTTTGTCTATTTTTAAATATTTCAACGTATTAAAATAATCTTTGAAAAAGTTTCTCTTCCCATCTATTTCCAAACACTTTGTAATATATTATATATTATGTACGTATATGTATCTTATGTATATACAGAGTAGTATCGCTTTTCCCCGAGAATGATTCTCCGATCTTCCATTACAGAAGCATTACTATTCTTTCTCATTCTTTATTGTTGTTCTTATTTCGTTGTATCATTTTCTTTTTTCGTCATCGTGAAAACATAAACGTAAATTAAAATCGTAAATTAGATCAATTTAATTGATTAAAAACTACGTATCATTTTTAAACTGAATTAAACTATTACATATTATAATAAATATATAAATCGTAAAATATATAAATAGAAAATTTGCTACTTTTTTGGGGGAAAATTTATAGGAAAATATAATCTGTTTATGAGAATAAAAAAAGAATATTATACGTAAATATTTCGTTATAAAATTATAAATAAATATCGAACTGACAAATTGACTTTTCGACAATGCGAGTCGATCGGAATCGATCAATCAGAAAAGAACACGTTCGTTTTTTTCGAGAGTTTAAAAATTTCGAGTATAAAAATTAGAGAAGACAATGGCAGAAAATGTCGAAATGTCGGGTTCCTTCGAAAGGAATATCTCGTGATTCAAAATTGTCGGGATTTTCGAGAATTTCGGGACTTTCGTTCTTTTAATTTTGCGAACTAAAGTAATCCCAAAATTGTTATTCAATTCTTCGAGATCCCGATAATTTTCAAGAATCCCGATAATCTCGAATTATACGAAATACTTTCGGGACTCGATCCTATCTTTTCTGGACACATCCCGAACGGTTTACGATATTTGTTAATCGGCATTTTTATTCCTTTATCAGGATTTTAAGAATTTTAAGAATTGCGGGGTAAGTACAGTATCGAATTCTGTAATTCTTTGTACAGTATTTTAATGTTTTTTTCTTTTTTTATTTTTTTATCCAACATAAACATATAACGTTTATATGATTACCCGATAAATGGATATTTTACTACGGATAATTAAAATCGAATATTCAATTTTTTTCTTACATCTGTTTTACATCTAACAAAAGTAAATGTCGTTTTGTCGTTTCATCTTTTTTTCAATTATTAAAAAGGAAATATTAAATAAAATATACCGAGAATCACGGTATATATCTGACATTATTTTTTTTCTGTCTTGCATAATAGATTATAACTAAGATCGAAGATTGGATCAAATGTTCGTAGATGCAACGGGCTTTCGTAATAAAAAATATTTTTCTTTATAATGATGGTTTATTTTTTGCTTATTTTTCGCTTATTTTTTTGTTATAGACACGATGAGGGGATAAATGTAACCGAACGACAAGAATCGAGCCAAAATCACCATCATTCGCGAACATCCAATAATAATATAAGAAGTCCAGAATCAAATATACGCATTGGAGGAACTTATAGAAAAAAGAAACCGGCTCCATTACCACCTACGAAAAAGGAATCGTCTCTTTCCGATCAACCTTCCATGTCCAAAGTAGAGTGCAATTTTAAATATATATATACACATATAATTTTTGTACTGTTCGATAAACACGTGAAAAATGATCGTTCTTCTTTAAATCTTCTTTAAATCTTCTTTAAATCGTTTTTCTTTAAATCTTGTTTCACCATCAACAAATCGAAACGAGCAGTGTATATTATCAATTGCATTCATCAATTTCCTCGCTTTTATGTTTTTCTATCATTCTTCAGATATATTATACGTACAATTCATATTATTTCGATCGTTGTCGATCATTGAATTGTCACATAAATCGAATCCAAAGTATATACTCTATTTTATCCAATCTTATTTAAAACATTACTTTTTTTTTTCTTTTTTTTTTCTTTTTAAACGTATCGATGAAGTTTATTTTTTTTTTTAAATTAATATATATATATATAGTAACGTCCTGATAGTAGACGCATATCTTAGGAATCGCATAGTTAACGATAGAGAAGCATAAACGTTTCGAGAATTTCTCAAGAAATAATAAGTAATAATAAAACTTGAACGAGATAAATCATTGATCAACGGCCACATTGAGAATCGATTATGCATCATTATGCATCAACTATCGGAACTATTACCGTGATGTCCAATGTAATATATCGATATAATTTTTATTTTATTAGGAATCATGCGTACACGTAACACCTAAGATGCGTAAGACGAAGCCAGCTCCACCACCACCACCACCACCACTACCATCAGCATCATCATCATCATCACCAACAGTTCTAGCAACGTCTAATTTTGAAGGATCTTCTATAAATCGATCGAGCGCGTGGGAAGATCAAAAGACTAATAAAGATGAGACAAATAGAAATAGACAGAGTTTCACGCATATGTCATGCGAAGAAAATTTCCATTATATGTCATATTTAGATAAAAGTATGGAAGGAAAATGGAAAAGAAAAAAAGGACCTGCTCCACCATGTCCAATACCACATAAAAGAAAGGTAAGTTTATATTTATTTTATATTAATTTTTTTACAAAATTTTGAAATAACAAATATCGAGCTCCATAACTTGCGTTTTTCTTTTCATTTTTTTTTCTTTTTTTTTTTTCGAATAAATTATAAAACTTTTACAAATAATTTTATCAGTATTTTCTAATCTAATATTTTCATATTCGTAACTGTTCGTAACATTTTAAAGGAAAGTTTAAACGATTAAATTAATAATTTTTATTTAAATTTATTTTATTTTGAATTTTAGATAAAGGTAATGTCTCTTAAGGATGTTAAATTGGAGTTGGATGAAATAGAAGTGCAACAGCAAGGACTGGAAAAGCAAGGTGTACGATTGGAACAATTGATAAGAAGTAAATGCGAATCCGGATCCAGAATCGATAGTAATTATTCTAATACATACATACCTTAATATATTTACATTGCCTTAATAAAAACTAGCGGTTATCCATTTGATATATACGATTATTTTTATTATAGAGACGAATGTATTTGTAATATACAGAGTGTTGTATTCGATCCATCAGACTGAAATAAAAACCGGAATAAAAACGAAAATTGGTACGCGAAAATAACGAAAATTCAAATTCGTTTTNACGCGAAAATAACGAAAATTCAAATTCGTTTTCCTATTGGCTGAAGTTAGTATACATTCGCTCGTATAAGATGTTCTAAACGATTTCCAACGAATATTTTTTTTTTAACGGATCGCCAATTCGTTAATAATTAAAAAAATTCGTTAATAAAAAAAAATTCATTTTCAAAAATTTCATTTTTTTTTGTATCGCGGTCGTACATTTTCCATCTAAATAAAATATTTATCAAACGTTACATTTTAATATTTAATACATTCAACGTTTAATACATTAATAACATAAACATTACAGATATTTCTCTTGGAACCGACGTAGAAGAATTGGTTTTAGAGTTATTTACTTTGGTAAACGAGAAAAACGAGTTATTCAGACGACAAGCTGAATTAATGTTGCTGCGAAGACAACAAAGATTAGAAGAAGAACATGCGGAGGTTGAATATCAAATTCGATGTTTAATGATGCAACACGATTCGACCAAAACGGATTTTGATAAACAAAGAGAAGAAGCATTGATACAAAGGTATCCTATAACTTTCTTATTCTTTCTAATTAATATATACGTAGATTAATCGTAATTAAAATATAATATTAAACATAACGATCGATCATAAATAAAAAATAATTTCTTATCCCGTATTAATATTTATCAAATCATTATTCTTGTATTCACAACAGATTGGTAGAAATTGTGGAAAGACGCAACGAAATCGTCGATTGTTTAGAAATGGATCGTCGTAGAGAAATGGAAGAAGACTGGAGCATCCACCATCATATGGATTTGTTCGTTGGTAAATAAAATGCTCGTTACGAATCTTTTTTTTTTTTACGAATAAGATTATTAAATGAATATATTTATTTAACAGCCAAAAATAAGAACGAATCATCGTTGTGTAACGATAAGGATATAACCGAAAAGAAGAAACGAAAACAAAATAAACAAAAAGAGAAGATAAAAGAGAAAAAGCTGAAAAAAATATCGAAGAAAGACATCGATAAAGACGTGGATGAAATTGAATTAACGCTTAAACGACACACAAAACGAAAATGGTTTTAACTTGTATCGATGTAGCGTAATCGATATATTTATAAACCGTATCGTATAAATTTATACAAAATCGTTAACATAAATTAAGTTATTCGTAACGTAAGTTATCTTCGAAGAGACGCGATCGGAACTTTTCACAGTCGAAATCGGACCCGTCAAACATATTTCGCATCGCGACGTAGACTCGAAAGTATCCTTCGTGTTAATCTCCAAAGATCGACGATCGATCGTAAAGTATGCGATGAGACTTGGACGCTTCGCGATTAGTAATCTCGATATTATTCTCAGTTCGTTGTCGAATCTCCGCTCTGTACAAAGTATACTCGTATACCGAGATTCTCCACTCGATCTCGAGACGAATCTCATCGCGTTTAAGGTTACTTACTTATCACGCTTGATTTAAAAAGTGAAAAGATACCACGAAAATCAAGACGATCACCCCGAGGACATTATCGTATAAATTATCGATAGAAAATATTACCTCGAGGATCATAGAAGAATTTAAATGTCATAAAAACAAATATATACATGTCGTTTATTTACCGCAACAATGATATAAAATGAAAATTATTAGAAACGAGATGAGAAAATGAGTAAAACGAATTTCAATTCTTGTAAAAAATTCCATTAGAACTCGAACTTGAAAATTATGAAAATCTCGAAACCGATGAAATCCTACTAATAGCAGTAAAAAATACGGACAAAAAAGAATAGTTCATTTTATATCGAAAATATTAAAAAATATTAAAAAATGGCAAACGTTTTCAATTATGTTATCGTTGCAGCTAATAAGCGACATGATTTTTTTTTCTTTACAAAGTTTATAATAATGCACTTAAACGCTTCGTGTAATATTTCAGATGTACAATTTTAATTAAATGTAATTACATATTCTTTATGTATACCATTATATATAACGTTTGTGTCAAATTATTAATAATACGGTTATACGTATTAAAAAATAAATTTCTACAAAAAATTAATATATCGAAAGCAAAGATCACATTAGAAGAATTAGAAAAACTGAATGAAATTTACATTCAAATTTATAATTTATTTATCGTAATTTTATCGTAAAAATTATTTCCATTATAATCGAAAAAATCTTTAAGATTTTAATACGATATACACGTAATATCCCGTCCATAAGTGGCCGGACACTTAAGATAGCGATTTTATACCATGAAACGATTCGTATCGCGAAATAAAATTAATATTTATTACGCGCATATATCGTGCGGAGCTCAAGAGTTTACCGCCTAGAAGGAACGAGGATCTAAAACCATTCCTTTATTCTAACTTCAAAGGATATATCGCATAAGTAAGTTATTATTTTTTTTTTTTTTTGGCAATAAGGATCAAGAAGAATCGCATCTATTAATTCGATGCGTAAAGGAAAAAGAATAGGAGCCAAGTAAGATAGAGAGACATACTTCAAACATCAGCGAAAGTATTAAAAGCGAGGATAAGCGAATCGAATGAGAAATCTCTCTTGTCCTTGTGCCGTCCCAACGTCAAATTCCTGAGTTCCGCACAGTACTATAACGTTAAAAATATATCAAATATGTCAAATTACACGTCAAAAATCTTATAAAAATAAATATATATACAATTAATTTTTTCATTTATACATTCGATTATCCTGCGTCTACGATCATTTCAACTAATAGCGGTATTCTATTTTCCAACTGTTGTTATTTTTTGAACCGTTCATCGTAATATTCGTAACAATATTAATTTTTATTTTATTATTTTATCAATTTATCACGATCTTTTCTTTTTTTTAGATTCGACTCGTATCGATTCCTTATTTTATCGAATCCTCGTGTTCGATGAATACTTGATGATCCCTTTCATCGATTTACGTATTTACAATTATATTATTTTTTTATCTTATTTTTTTATATTTTATTTATTTAACGATATTTAATTATATTCGAATATTCTATTATATCGATAAAATTTATTACGTTTAACCGATACGTATACAATAACAATCGACGCGACGTCGCACCGCGATTTACGTTCGCTGTAATATTCGCTATAATATTGGTAAGATTACTAATTTTTTTTATTTCCTTTTATTAATTTATCACGGTGTTTTTTTCCATTACTAATTTATAAGATTTAATTTATAAAAATATTCAACAATATTTTTTCTTTACTTTTTTTTTTATTTATTTATTTGGGTTACGTCGGGACCACGTAGAGGTGGATTACGTCAGGTAGAGGTGGTTTTCGTCAGGATAACGTAGGGGTGGTTTTCGTCAGGATCACGTAGGGGTGGGTTCCGTCAGGACCACGTAGGGATTGGTCCCGTCGGGACCACGTAGGGGTGGGT
>NW_025223502.1:0-289 GCF_014066325.1 Apis laboriosa
TGGATCTTGGAAAAAAATATTTATTAAAAAGCAAAAAAAAATTCCGTACCGTAAGAATCGAATCGACAACCGTTAACCGAATCGACTGATAAGCGTAATTATTATGTCCTATATCCCATTATCGTTATTAACGTAATATCGATTCCTATCGCATCGTTTTATAATTACTTCTCGTTACTATAATTATTATCGATATTGCTTATCGCATCGTTTTATAATTACTTCTCGATACTATAATTATTATCGATATTACTTAAATATATATATAATTATCGCGTTAAACATACTA
>NW_025223503.1:0-1281 GCF_014066325.1 Apis laboriosa
TATACAAATTGTGAAAAAGAACACGTACCACGGTATTAACGTTATTAGAAGCGAGGATTTGTTAGAATTTGTTGACCAGTGAATTAACGTGCTCGATCAATTCATAAAAGTGTCAATTTGTACGAACAAAGTCTGTGCTATATTTTATATACGTAGAAAATTATTTTGAATTTTCTATGATTTAATAAAAATATCTTCAATATCTCGAAACCATCTTCAAATACCAATCATGCATTATTTTATATAATCACCTTATATGACTATCATGATGATAACATTATTGATAAAGTATTATAAAAAAAAAATCAAATTCATATCATTTATTCTTAAATAATATTTTTACAACACTTAATTCTAAGAAATATTATTTTGTACAATATATTCATTCTAGACTGTGTAACCATAAATTTCTCACAACATATGAGAATCAAAATTTTTTCATCTGATTTCATAGTTATGACATGCAACGCACTACAACCGTTTCCGGGTATGGAATATACAAAAAGATTGGCTGCAGGCTCCAAATCTCAATTAATACTCGGCAAAGTGAAATAATAAACGAGCGGACGGCCGCCGGCTGATAAATGATGCCGCTCTGGGCATGATCCCTCCTCGATCAACGGCTTGGACCAATGTTCACGATTCGCATGACTACGCACACATCGTGCATCGAACGTGCGTGCACGCGAAACGACCTTTAGGAGAGGCGCAAATTTGTTCATTGTGGGCCTCTTGAGATTTAAGCGACAGACACGCCCCTAGGGATCCATAGGTAGTAGAGCTTCCTTTTAATTGAACGCGTAACGTGGTAGAAATTTTACAAATTTCGATATTGATTTTTTTCATTTCAGATTTTTAATCTGAAGTGAAAAATGTGAATAAATAATAAATAGATGGTAAATAATATTTTATCGCTATTTTATTATATGCATATTTTTTTAATTATTGTTGAAAGTTATAAGTAGGTGAATCTAAAAAATTTTTATTTGAAATAAAATTTTGTTATTTTTTATAGATATTGTTATTTTAAAGTGCAGAAAATATTTTTTAAAAGAATTTATTCTTTACAGGTTTCGTAAGATTTATTAAGATATCTTTACTGATCCTTAAATCTAAAAGTCTCTTTTAATTCAAGATGTAGTATTTTCTATGTCATTATTTAAATTTTTTAAATTAAAATAATATTAATAATATTATGAATATCATATGTTAATTATATATATCTGAAGTGATTTCAGGAAAAATAATTCACGATTCAATAAACTACCTAAAACTATTGCT
>NW_025223504.1:0-262 GCF_014066325.1 Apis laboriosa
TGGAAGAATCATGGGCATTTTATAAACGCAATACTACTTTCAAAAACGCGATCATTCTTTAGCGCAACACTACTTTCAAAAACGCGATTATTTTTTGACGCAACACTAATTCTTAAAATGAGTTTAATAATATTGCAAATGAATTGAAAGTTAATATGTCTATAATTAAAACTTGAAATAAAGTAAACATAAAATTTTTTAATACTACCTTTTATAAAAAATTATATTATTAAAATTAAAATTATTAAAAAAAATCGCGGTG
>NW_025223505.1:0-394 GCF_014066325.1 Apis laboriosa
TCAAAAAGGTAGATAATTCATCTCCTACGAATCTTCAATTTTATTTCTACAATCCTGAGAAATCAAAATTATTCCACGATTTTGAGATTAAATTTGAGGGATGATAGATCATCTCTTTCGAATCTTCGATTTTACTTCTACGACGAGTTGTAATCTTTCTGAAAAATCAAAAAGGTAGATAATTCATCTCCTACGAACCTTCAATTTTATTTCTACAATCCTGAGAAACCAAAATTATTCNCACGATATCATTTTGAGATTAAATTTGAGGGATGATAGATCATCCCTTTCGAATCTTCGATTTTACTTCTACGACGAGTTGTAATCTTTCTGAAAAATCAAAAGGGTAGATAATTCATCTCCTACGAACCTTCAATTTTATTTCCATGACAAT
>NW_025223506.1:0-594 GCF_014066325.1 Apis laboriosa
TTTTTTATATACGTATTATCTGTAAACGTTATTATAAAAAATATACATGTTTAAATAATTTTCATAAATATTGTTCTAATAATCCGATTCTAATATTATATATAATTCATAAATTAACCAAAACAACTATTATCTACTACTACTGTACTATAATATTACAAAATTATATAATTCTTATATAATATATAATATAATATATATAATAATTATATAATAATAACTAAAATAAAATTTGATTATCTAAAAAATTAGCATATCATTAATTAACAGATAAATATATTTACACTATATTTATAAGAAACAGAAACTTAAGTTCAAATAAGCTTTTATATAAAAAAAAAATATATTTTAATTTAATTTTAAAAATTATCAATAATCGAATTCGGAATGAAACTCGTAATTCTTACCAAATGAATATATATTTTACCAAATGAATATATATTTATTATTAACAACAATGTACTGAGAAACAGGATTCACTTATGTAATAGGGAATACATGATCTAAATATTTTATTAATTAGAAAATAATATAACAATTGCCATACACGTATTACGAACTACGCTTGACAGAAGACGATCGCCATATTGAAAT
>NW_025223507.1:0-536 GCF_014066325.1 Apis laboriosa
AGCACACGTATATAAAAAATATATTTATTTTTATCAAAGGCAATTGTCTACATTATTGTTATTTAATCAGAAATTTATGCAATTTTAAGCACAAACGTAGAAAAGAGATTTTATGCATATAGATCATTTGTACTTGGGAGAAAATTTCAAATAATAATTTCGAAATAATAATAATTTTAAATAATGTTAATTATTATTTGTATAAAAATGTATTTCAATTGAATCATTAAATTTATGGTTATTTAAATAATTATATAATTAAAAAACTTTGAAACAAGGCAAATATTTGAATAATTAACTATTTCAAATAATATTAACTATTATTTGATAATGTATTTCAATTGAGGTTATATTTTTTATTTGAATAATTAAAAGTAATTTAAGACAAAGTAAATATTTAAAATAAAAAAATAAAAATATTTCTTCAAATATTAATTATTTCTTAATCGAAAATTTATTTCTGAAATATTGAGAATGAATATTGAATTATATATATATTAATAATTATTATTTATATTATAATTATTAATATATAA
>NW_025223508.1:0-383 GCF_014066325.1 Apis laboriosa
CGATCCAAATAATTAATATTGTTTGTTTCTCTTGATCTTTTATCTTTTCAGAAAACGATCTTCCTTCCAAGTAAAATTATCAATAAGACCATAATTTCAAAATTAATTTGTTAAAATTTTCAAAGCGATGTCGAAGAAAGAAAGAGAGAGAGAGAGAGAGAGAGAGAGAGANGAGAGAGAGAGAAACAATTTTTCTTCGAAATAAAATTACCAACCATAAGCGATCTTTTGAATTTGATATATTGTGAGATAAGTAAAAATCGAATCGTTATTAAAATTTTCCAAGCGATCTCGAAGAGAGAGAGAAAGAGAGAAAGACTATCTTACTTCGAAATAAAATTATTAGCGAGACCATAATTTCAAAATTAATTTGTTAAAATTTT
>NW_025223509.1:0-217 GCF_014066325.1 Apis laboriosa
ACTAAATTTCTTTTTAATGTAATCTATGAGAGAACTTCTCTTAATTTAATTACATACAATTTCTCGAAAATCACAAAATATAATTATTATTCGACGAATGGAAAAAGTTCACGAAAAATTAATTTTTTTAACTGTCTATAGCATAAAATAATGTGATTCTAAATCATATACTTATTTAATAAAGACCTGAAAATCTCGTCGAATGTACATGATATTT
>NW_025223510.1:0-462 GCF_014066325.1 Apis laboriosa
AGTTTTATCTCAGAAGATTTAACGAAAATTTTGGAGAGAGGGGAAACAAGTGAATAATTTGAGTGCAACTTGCAATTTCTAATTTTTCTTCGAATAAAATTATTTGGATAAGGAAGAGTACGTTTTACCTCGGAAGATTTAACGAAAACTTCGCGGAGAGTAGGAAAAGTAAAAAATTTTTTAAGTTTTTTTTTCCACCAACGAAGGGAGAGGAAACAAGTGAAAATTTTGAGTTTTATCTTAGAAGATTTAACGAAAATTTNGGAAACAAGTAAATAATTTGAGTGCAACTTGCACTCAAATTATTGCAATTTCTAATTTTTCTTCGAATAAAATTATTTGGATAAAAGGAAGAGTACGTTTTATCTCAGAAGATTTAACGAAAATTTCGTGGAGGGAGGGGAAAGTTAACAATTCAAAAGTTTTTTAAGTTTTTTTTTTCAACTAGCAAAACCACGAAGG
>NW_025223511.1:0-969 GCF_014066325.1 Apis laboriosa
TTTCTCCTGGAATCTGGATTTCTTCCCAATAGAACTATGGATCTAATTTCCTGCTAGTCGAAAGATGGATTTTATTTTTATCACTGACGCTTCCTCTTCTTGATCGTGCGAAAGAAGATGTTGTTGATCTTTTTCGTCGAAGGATTCGATTGAATTAGGGGAGCGGTTCCCGCGACGGAATAGGACGGAAAGCGTTCGAAGCGTGGAAGCAGCGATCAATTAATTAGCCCGCTACTCGATTGAATTTAATCCGCGAAGAATAGAACGAAAGTAGAAACAGGCGGGGAGGAGTTGCGGGTGTCTGGGAACTCGTTTCACGGTGTCACGGTTCCGGAGGATAATAAAATTAGGGAGCGTGTCAAAGCCGAGGAAGCGTCGCTCGTTTAAAGAAACGCCGATCCGGCCACCCGCAACGCCCGTCAATCCTTTTATCTCGTGCCGCGCCCCCACCCCACGACAATCCATCCCTCCGTTCCGCTGCAAATATTTTCTTTCGGGCCAGATGTAACGCGCCGCCCGTCCTCCAAAATAAAATCGATCCAAACCACGTCGCGTTACATCCCGGAAAACAATCTTCGATAAGCAGCCCCGCTTACAACCAAGCCATTCGAACTATTTTTACGACGGAGATGAATCCTAATTTAGCGTCGCTTCGAAGTCAAGAAGCTTATTCTTTCTTTAACGGAGAATCGCGTCGATCCTTATTCGTCCGTATCGACGCTCGATAACTTTCTCCCCCTTCCCTCCCCCCAATCCCAACTTCCTTGAGATGGCTCAATCTCTCGTCTGGGCGGTAGATTAACGAACAGGATTGGGGGAGAGGGGGCGGTAAATTTCGATTCTCCGACGTAATACCGCCTCCGTTGGTCGGAGAGGAGCCCGTTGACACGCGTCGCCGCGAAATAACCGACGGCTAGGAGGGTGATCGTGCGTCTGAGGAAGGTGGTGGGCACACTCTCTCTCTCTCTC
>NW_025223512.1:0-345 GCF_014066325.1 Apis laboriosa
AAAAAAAGGAGAATAAAGATAAAAATGTGCTCAACGAGGATAACCTCTCTTCTCCATATGCTTTAGTCAGTTTAGTGTCAAAAAGAAGATGAAAATGAGAGAATGAAAAATGGAATTATTAGTTCCCTGAAAAAAGGGAGGATAATAGACAGAGAATGAGAGGAAGAATAATTTCACTTTGTCTTATATATATATATATAGAGCGCGCTAATTAATAACGACTAAATACACAATTGTAATACCACGATTACGTGCATGTATGTACATATATAATATATATAATGATATAACACCGTATCTCACAGATCTATTCTATTATATATGTATATATATATATACATATAT
>NW_025223513.1:0-384 GCF_014066325.1 Apis laboriosa
TTTTAAATCAAATCAACGTAGGTGATGAATATCTCATAGGTGATAAATCCACCATTGAGTTAAAATAAAGAAAGTTATTTACATAGATTAATTATTTCTTGAGAAATATTGAAAAAAAAATTTCCTTTTCTCTCTGATTTCTGAGATATTTCTAAATATATTTTCAATTTTATTGCCAATCTCTTTAACCAATAAAAGAAATAGATTATTTCAATGTAGCTGATGAATACGTTCCACGTCGTCCATTGTGCAATTCTTATTTCTTTTTCAACGTGTAACATATGTATAATATGTATAAAATAATCTTACATAAATTGCACAAATGAATGAATCCACCATCTCCATTGAGCCAAGATAGAGAAAGTTATTTATATAGATTAATTA
>NW_025223514.1:0-626 GCF_014066325.1 Apis laboriosa
TAGACACGAATAAGAAATATCTGAACGTTTACGATGTTGAAATCGCGGAAATACAGTTTTGCGTTTCCAAATGTGGGAATTTTGGTCAAAATCTTATTTTCATAACAGAAATCATCGAAACTGGAATATCAGTATAAAAACGTCACTCTCGACGATATTTCTGTGCAGAAATCGCCGAAAATTAGATTTTCGTGTCTAAATCATGCATAACACATCGATATCAGTTTTTCTCTTCGAAATTTCAAGTTTCTACGTGAGATAGTCACGAATAAGGAATATCTGAACGATTTCGATGTTGAAATNTGAATATCTGAACGATTTCGATGTCGAAATCGTCGAAACACAGTTTTACGTTTCCAAATGTAGGAATTTTGTTCCAAATCTTATTTTCATAGCAGAAATCATCGAAACTGGAATATCGGAATAAAAACGTCTCATTCAACCATATTTCTGTGCAGAATTCGCCGAAAATTAGATTTTGTGTCTAAATCAAGCATAATCCATCGATATCAGTTTTTCTCTTCGAAATTTCATGTTTCTACGTGAGATAGTCACGAATAAGGAATATCTGAACGATTTTGATGTTGAAATCGCAGAAATACAGTTTTGCGTTTCCAAAAGTTGGA
>NW_025223515.1:0-677 GCF_014066325.1 Apis laboriosa
TCTTTTGTGTAAAAAATGTCTAGTAAGAATGAGAGGAACACGACAAATCTGTTCAATAATTCTGCAAGTTAATCAAAATATTGTATTTGGAAAGAGAAATGGGAAATTTTACAAAAATTTCTTTTGTGTAAAAAATATTTAGTAAGAACGATTCGAGAGGAACACGACAGATTTAATAATTCTGCAAGTTAATCAAAATATTGTATTTGGAAAGAGAAATGGGAAATTTTACAAAAATTTNCTAATAAGAATAATTCGAGAGGAACACGACAAATCTTTTTAATAATTCTGTAAAACGTCGTTTTAATTAAAATATTGTATTTGGAAAAATGGGAAATTTTAGAAAAATTTCTTTTCTGTAAAAAATATTTAGTAAGAACGAAAGGATCTGTTCAATCAATGTTAATTAAAATATTGTATTTGGAAAAAGAAATGGGAAATTTTAGAAAAATTTCATTGTAAAAAATATCTAATAAGAACGATTCGAGAGAAACACGACAGATCTATTTAATAATTCTGTAAGTTAATTAAAATATTGTATTTGGAAAGAGAAATGGGAAATTTTAGAAAAATTTCTTTGTAAAAAATATCTAATAAGAACGATTCGACACGATAAATCTTTTTAATAATTCTGTAAAACGTCGTTTTAATTAAAATATTGTATTTGGAAAGAGAAA
>NW_025223516.1:0-219 GCF_014066325.1 Apis laboriosa
AATAAAATATAATATATGTTATTTATTATATGCAGTGAAAGAACAACATTTCTTTGTTTTGTCTTTCAATTTGTTATTCAAAGAAATGAGATCATCAATATTTTGATTATTTCTATAATCGAATTCAATTTATTAATTGTATTTTATGTTAAAATTATATGTTATGAAATAATAAAGTATAAAAAAATAAAAAAATATAAAAAATAACTTAATAAAAAT
>NW_025223517.1:0-215 GCF_014066325.1 Apis laboriosa
AGATACGCAAAAAAATTCGTATCTAAGCTTCCATGATTGTAAATCTTCCTGTAAATTTATTAATTAACGATAATGATTTTCCCTGTGATGGATAAATTTACGAGAAGAAACGATGAGCGTCCTCTATGCCTTTGAAGAACTATAAATAGTTGTACGATGAATGAAAATATTCCTTAATTGTTTTTAACTGAGGAATGGAAGGGAAGATGTGTGAA
>NW_025223518.1:0-595 GCF_014066325.1 Apis laboriosa
TGCCACGCGAAAACGCGCCTACCCGATCAGAAACAGTGACAATCTGCCCGGCCCTACCTACTTATAATTAACAGATACACCAGAAGTATACTACCTATCCTACCTAACGCTATATTTAAAAAATGGCAAAACAGACACACCAACACACTCATTCCACGAATCTCACGCATAATACTCGGGCGCAAAATGCCTACACTAGGGAAAACGTCCCGGGACGCCTCCGACACCCGAGCTTGGCACACTACTCGCACACTCTAACTTTACGTACCATTTTCCTGAAATCGAGTGACGATGATTAGCGACCATTGCGTCAAACGTGAAAAAACTTGTATATATTTTAATCTAAATTATGAATATTCATAATATTCACTAAAAAAGAATCATATGCATACATCTTTTAAAGAAATGTTAAATCTTAACGATAGAATTTTTGAATCATTATTATAATCGGATAATAAAATAAATTGAAATTATTATTTATCCGTAGTATTTAATAGCGAATGTAAAATTATTATTACGAATTGAAATTAAATTGTGAATGTAATAACTAATAATAAAAACGACGCAATTCCACAGCCTAACCATACACACGTAT
>NW_025223519.1:0-1967 GCF_014066325.1 Apis laboriosa
CATGGGCGACTATAATCACTCTATATAAATGTCACTGATATACTATGGACAACTATAGTCGCTCTGCATATATACTATGGGCGACTATAATCGCTCTACATAAAATACTATTGATATACTATACTATGATTATAGTCATTTTCCATAAAGTGCCATTGACGTCCTACAGACGACTACAGTCGCTCTCCATAAAATACCAATACCATTGATATACTATGGGCAATTATAGTCGCTCTGCATATATACTATGGGCGACTATAATCGCTCTATATAAAATATTATTAATATACTATGACTGACTATAGTCGCTCTTCATAAAATACCAATATCATTGATACACCATGGGCGACTATAGTCGCCATGCGCAAGATGCGTATTGTAGATATGATGAGCAATTGTGTATCTTCCTCTGGAAACATAGCATCAGTATTTTTATCACGAGATTGTTCATGAAAAATATTCCTCGCGTACGTATTCAAGTAACGTTCGATTGTCAATGAATGATAAAAATCACCAAAAAAAAAAAAATGCTGACGATCTTTCTCGAGTACTGTTTAGCAGCGAAAGGGTTACTTATCGTTCTCGAAAAGGACGGAAAGAAAGCTCGTCCTATTATCCTATTTTAAAATGTTTAATTTCCAAAAAGAGAAGCAATATATAATGTATAATAATACTTATGCACGATTCTCGTCCTCGAGATACATCCCCCCCTTCGAATCGTTCCCCACCACGTCCAGCCGTGGTCAAGCACGACCGTTCTGTTTCCAGGTACACCTGAGATCCCGGCTGATCATGAACGGCGTGTGCGTGATGTGGCGCGGATGGATCGATCTCGAGAGGTTGGACGGCGTCGGTTGTCTCGAGTATGACGAGAAACGCGCCGCCGAAGAGGACGCCCTACTCCGGGACCAGCTCGAGCGTTACAACCAACGCGTGCGCGATTTTGACGAGAAGCAACGGGCTTACAGGAGCTCGGCCGCACAGCCGCCACACTTGAACCACCATCACCACCACCATCATCACCACGGTCATCACGGCCACCACGTGACGGGGGCAGCGGCGGGGACTACGGGCACCATCGAGGCCACCCACCTCACCCACCGCCAGGATCCAGAGATGGAGGTGAGGCTGAGGGCTTACTGAGGCAGCGAGAAGGCCGCCACCACCGAGACCAGTTGAGCTCTTTTCAATCTGGGAGCGACACTCCGCTTCCTCGAGGAGAAAAAAAAGAAGAGGAAGAGGAAGAGGAAGAGGAGGGACGAAGAGTCGCGAGAGGAGAAGAGAGGAATATTTGAACGACGATTCGTTCGGATGGATGGATGGATGGATCTGTGGGCAGATGTCTGTGATGAGAGAAGAATGATCGTTTTATTCATTATATGTATATTGTTTCTTGAATTTTGATTCATTTTTTTTTTTTCAAGTAGATTCGATAAAGGAATCTTAAAATTATTTAAAATTTATTTAAATTATTTTTGGGGGAAATTGGTGGGTATATTATTTAATTTCTAATTCGAATTCTGTAATTCCATTTATTATTTTCGGAATACGATACGAATTAATGTAATTCTATATATTGGAGAGAGAGAAAAAAAAAGGAAAATCTTATCTCGTTTATTTACGAAAATAAACTATATCGAAATCTTCGTAACTCCGATCGTTCCTTTCTATCGTGGCTTCCGTGTATCGTCCCTCCCCTTCCCCCTTCCAAACAAAGAGTTTTATAATGTGATCGACATCACGCGTACGATTCAAGTGACGCTCGATCGTCAATGTATGATCAATGATCAGCGATCGTTAGAATTTAAGCGACGTGTTCGTTATCGTCATTGAACGAGAAATACTACTCGTAAATATCGTAATACACGTAAACCGCAACCGCCGAATTTCTTATGTACAATTAACGATAATAAGGATCGCATCGTGTAGCATTTAAGGAACGAATTCGTTCGTTTTTTTTTTTTTTT
>NW_025223520.1:0-293 GCF_014066325.1 Apis laboriosa
AAAATGGAATGTTTATTCAATTTTTATCGAAATTTATATATATATAATATTGAAAACTTCATTTAAATAATTAATTTTAATAATAATAATTAAATCGTTTATATAATATAATGATTTAAATAATTTAAATAATTAATTTTCATAATAATATTTAAATCATTTATACAATACGTATTTATTTATATAAAATATTACTTTATATTCATGGGATATCTTTGAAAAATTAATTTTAGTTATATATATATATAATAAATTACATTGGAAGTTACGCAAGTTGATATAATCAATAAAAA
>NW_025223521.1:0-810 GCF_014066325.1 Apis laboriosa
GAGTGAATGAGTGAGTGAGTAAGTGAGTGAGAGAGAGTGAGAGAGAGAGAGAGAGAGAGAGAGAGAGAGAGAGAGAAGAGAGGAATTATTGACGGAGATAAGCGCGGTGGAAAACGCAGTATTCAGAATAAAAGGCATTAAAATCGTTTAAGTATCGACAGGAAGGCGGTCGACAAAAATCTCGCGGTGTACAAAATACATAATTCGGTCGGGGACGAAGACTCGGGCGTGATTTTCATTGGGGAACAAGTCGAAAGCGCACATTAACACACGGGAACATTGGAAAATGAAATTCAGACAGGAATAAAAATGATAATCACGCGAGGGAAGAGAAAATCTAGTCAAAAAAAGAAAAAAAAAAAAAGAAAAACATTAACTGCGTCTCGTGGATAATATTTTTTTTTCGTGTAATAACAAGAAACAAGATCCGCCTGAGCCTTCCTCCCCTTCAATTTTCTCGCGCTTCGATAACACGTGAACGTTTTTTTTTTTTTTAGCACGTAAAGAATTGTAACTGTTTCTAGGTACGTGAAGTTACTCGATGAAGATTACTCAAATCTTGAAATTTGTAAGATTCGTTTTTTAAAGCTATTTAAATTGGCAAAAACGATACGACAAATTTTTTTTCTTTTCTTTTCGTATCGAGAACAAGAAAGCAAATAATATTAATAATAATCGTAATAATAATAATAATAATAATAATAATAATAATAATAATAATAATAATAATAATAACATTAATAATGATAATGATAAAGTAATAATAATAATAGTAATAATAATAGTAATAATAATAATTATTATAATAAT
>NW_025223522.1:0-201 GCF_014066325.1 Apis laboriosa
ACAATTCTCGAGCGAATTGGAATAAGCATGAAATTTTGAAATTTTTTATTAGTTTCAAAAGATTCATGTAACATTAAGAGTAATGGGAATATTATTGAATATTATTGAAAATATTATTGAAAATATTATTAAATTCCTTACAATGTACATAAATTTAAATTTTACTATTCTTTTTTTAATAATTTATTATTAAATTATCTT
>NW_025223523.1:0-288 GCF_014066325.1 Apis laboriosa
ATTATGACTGAAGAAATTTTTAATTTGAAAAGAAGTTATAACTTATAATAATAAAATATCATTCCAAAAAATATGATCATTGAGGGATTTCGAAGAAATATGGAATTTTTGAAAGAAGAAAAAGGTTATTATCGATATTTATAGAAATTTGGGACAAATATATGAAACCAAAAAATCTTTGGAGATGAGGAAATTTGAAGAGACGAAAGAAACGTGTTATGACTGAAGAAATTTTTAATTTGAAAAAAAGCTATAGTTTATAATGATAAAATATCATTCCAAAAAAAT
>NW_025223524.1:0-254 GCF_014066325.1 Apis laboriosa
CATTTTATTCCATCAAATCTAATTAAACCAACAGTATTATCGATACCGCCATTGGAACAATCGAACACTGTTCTTTCTTCCTATACAAATTAAAACTAAATTCCCTATCTGAGAACACAATACTATCCAACACGATTCAAGCATTAACCGAATGTTCGAGGCATCTTTGATTAATTGACTTGAATGGGCGCGGATACTTTAACATATAATACTCGCGATACAATTTCTTGCGAGGATAAGCAACTAAGAGTAGC
>NW_025223525.1:0-330 GCF_014066325.1 Apis laboriosa
AACTTTTAATGTATAAGGAAGGAAGTAGGATGAATCGTGATTTTAAAGACGATGACGTTATTGATTGAAGATCGAGATAACGTATCTACATTTTATTTTTGGAGATTTTGATTGAAGAGATGAGTTACAAATAATGGTAATTTGAGTGTAAATAGAACCTTTTAATGTATAAGGAAAGGAGAAGAAACAACGAAATCGTAAATGATTTTAAATATAATGATAGTCGATAGAGGAGATGAATAATAAATAATGGTAACTTGAGTGTAAATAGAACTTTTAATATATAAGGAAGGAAATGAGACGAGGTCGTGATTTTAAAGACGATGACGT
>NW_025223526.1:0-228 GCF_014066325.1 Apis laboriosa
TCCGAACCACGTAGGGGTGGTTTTCTTCAGTACCACGTAGTGGTGGTTCCCGTGGGACCACGTAGGGGTAGTTTTCTTCGGGACCACGTAGGGGTGGTTTTCTTCAGGACCACGTAGTGGTGGTTCCCGTGGGACCACGTAGGGGTGGTTTTCTTCCGGACCACGTGGGGTGGTTCCCGTGGGACCAAGTAGGGGTCGTTTTCTTCCGGACCACGTAGAGGTGGTTTT
>NW_025223527.1:0-517 GCF_014066325.1 Apis laboriosa
GACCACGTAGGGGTGGGTACCGTCAGGACCACGTAGTTGTGGGTACCGTCAGGACCACGTAGGGGTGGGTTCCGTCAGAACCACTTAGGGGTGGGTGCCGTCAGAACCACGTAGGGGTGAGTTCCGTCAGGACCACTTAGGGGTGGGTACCGTCAGGACCACGTAGGGGTGGATTCCGTCGGGACCACGTAGGGGTGGGTTCCGTCAGGACCACGTAGGGGTGGGTTCCGTCAGAACCACTTAGGGGTGGGTTCCGTCAGAACCACGTAGGGTTGGGTTCCGTCAGGACCACGTAGGGGTGGGTTCCGTCAGAACAACGTAGGGGTGGGTTCCGTTAAATCCACTTAGGGGTGGGTACCGTCAGAACTACGTAGGGGTGAGTTCCGTCAGGACCACGTAGGGGTGGGTTCCGTTAAATCCACNTTAAATCCACTTAGGGGTGGGTTCCGTCAGGACCACGTAGGGGTGGATTCCGTCAGGGCCACGTAGGGGTTGTTACCGTCAGGACCACCTTGAG
>NW_025223528.1:0-1309 GCF_014066325.1 Apis laboriosa
GGAAATTTGAAGAGACGAAAGAAACGTGTTACGACTGAAGAAATTTTTAATTTGAAAAAAAGCTATAGCTTATAATAAAATATCATTCCAAAATTGAAGGATTTCGAAGAAATATGAAATCTTTGGAAAAAGAAAAAGGTTATCGATATTTATAGAAATTTGGGAATAAAATATATGGAACCAAAAAATCTTTGAAGATGAATTTAAAGAGACTCGAAAAATTACGACTGAAGAAATTTTTAATTTGAAAAAAAAAACTATAACTTATAATAATAAAATATCATTCAAAAAAAATATGATCATTGAGGGATTTCGAAAAAATATGGAATCTTTGAAAGAAGAAAAAGGTTATTATCGATATTTATAGAAATTTGGGACAAATGTATGGAACCAAGAAATCTTTGGAGATGAGGAAATTTGAAGAGACGAAAGAAACGAGTGAAGAAATATTTAATTTAAAAAAAAAAAAACACGATCTATAAGACAATTAATAAAATATCAAAAATATAATCTTCAATCTTGAAAATGTGAATAATGATAACCTACTCGATTTTTTCTTTCCACGAAAATACATAAAATAAAAGAATGTAACGAACGAGACTCCCTTCCACGGAATATTCGAACTCGAATAACTCGGGATGGAGCAAATGAACAGATCCATCTCGTATAGTTGTACGTAACATGTAACCATGAAATTACGTTAAAGTTGAAATGAAACTACATCACAAAGCCTCGATTGAACTGATCTACGGTACGTGAGCAGTAGTCAAGTCTGGATTTTGAGGCCAGAATATCATTCAATCAGGAATTACTGTCCGTGCGGCCGTCACTTTTACGATCCTTCCGATGTGCTTCGACTCGTGTCACATTTGCGTCACGGGAAGAAGTAATTTGTCTTTCCATCCCATTTATCTTTCTCTCTTCCATGTTGTACGATAAAAGTAGTGGGCAAAATCAAATCTTGGATTATGATTTTTAAATTTAATCGTTACACGAGAATCATGATGGCATCGATCATTATTTTATTGAGAAATTTATATTTTAAAAAAAATAATATCTTATTTTATTTTCTTGTTTCAATATTTTAATTTGTAATCAATACGTTGAGTTTCATTAAATTTGGTAAGTTACATTAATAATTGGTTTAACATCTTGATATAAATATTTAATAATTACTTTAATTTTGTATTATTTATCTAGTTTTATGTATTATAATTTATTTGTTAATCGTAGAGAAATTTATATCGGAAATTTAAGAATGATTTATTAGTTGAATTCCTTTAAATATTATATTTTATTTAAATATTTA
>NW_025223529.1:0-1727 GCF_014066325.1 Apis laboriosa
TAATAATTTAACTTAATAAAATAACTTAATAATATAATTTATTAACTCTAATAAATATAAGATAAATAAATAAGATAAATATATAAGATATATAATAATAAGATATATAATATACAAATAAATATATAAGATAAATAAGATAAAATAAACTAATAATATAAGAGTCTGAAGAATACAGGATGTAGAATACAGAAACGAGTGAAAAATTCGCTTCGATATTGGAGACGCTCTCTTGGTAATTCCTAGGGATTTTATTTTCATTATTGCGCGCCACCCTCGCACGATAACGGATAAAGGATTTTCTTGCCTCGGCCCATTAGTATCCCGAGGAAGCGAACACAACTTTTATTCCCTGTACGATCAGTCGAGCGAATGTCACCACGAGACACAGAGAGAGGCACGCTCCTTAATCGAGCTTGAAAAGATAATTCTATATCGATCGAATGTAAAAATGAAATTCGACGTACGCCATTATTTACAAATACAAATATACTCGTGTGAGAAAAGGAAGGTGAAATTTCAAAGTAGGATTCGTTCGTGAAAAAAAAAACACCCTTTACACCGATTATTCGTACCACTAACTGCTGAGGTCATCTACTAGATTTATAGGAGGAGAGGGCTTAGCTCCCTGTGTACGAGTGTTTAGCTTAGATAACGTTGGCTAACCGCCTCTCTTTTAGTGAAGGGACACGTTGAGACGATGACGAAATCGATATATATATATATATATATATATACGAATAAAAATATTAATGCTCGACTTCTTCAATCGGTCGATAAAGTAGCAACTCGAGATGATTTTGCTGATTTGACTGACGAGTGTCAGTCAACGTAAAATGATTTTACTCTTATTGATTGGAGAGATTACGAGATCCAATATAATTCGAGTTGTGTAAATCTCTCTCCTCGGCGACGTGAGAAATGAAAATTGGAAAGAAGAAGAATGGAGAGGAAGAAGGAATCGGTTTGTCGAGCGAAGAAGGGAGGAAGAGGGGAGGAGCGTAGGTGTCCTTGAGCGCATCGGGGGAGCCATTATTAGCGGATGAAAGCGGCGCGCGCGCTCTCCTCTTTTGGGAGCAGGCTGCGCATAATTTATCCCCGCGCAGGGGTGGATCGGATTCGTTGGCGCGCATCGAAGCGCCTCTCCCCGAATAAGTCGTAATAATCTACGGTCAAAAGTTTCCTGCCGCGAGTAGTAATCCGCGTGGTGGATCCCGACAAGTATTAAAGTACTTTGCCTCCTCCTTTCTCGCTCGTCCACTGTCCTTCCTCCTCCTCCTCGAACGTGTTTCTTCTTCTGTGTAATGCTAGCCCTTTGCGCTCGAGCCAATATAAAAACTTTATAACTATATAATTTTACATTGCAACTATATATTTATAGTTATAATATTTTATATTATATTATATTATTTTATATTATATTATATTATAACTATATGTTTTAAAATTGTATAAAACTTTTGTATTTTTGTATGTTTCACGTGTGTTTGCGCGTATAGAAGGAAGGAAGATTCTTCATCTTTATCGTTGTTTTCCTTCTCTCTCGTCAGTTTCTTTCAGAAGCAAGTTATTCAATAAGGAGAAACTCAAAAACTATGAGAATAATATTTCTATTGCCATGGCTTTCAAACTAATACTGATGCAGATCTAATTTCAGATAAGAAAATCTAGCTATTCTACACTTTGTAAAATTATAAAAGGAATCTATTCACGATATTCTAAAAAAA
>NW_025223530.1:0-2421 GCF_014066325.1 Apis laboriosa
CAAATCACATCAGTTTGGGATAGAAGTAATGTGAGATTAAAATTTCAATTCACATTTTTATTCTTGAAATGATAGCAAATGAGGAGATTAAATAATTTATCGTAAATGTTTTATCATATTTTGTTCCGCAAATTTGGTTAGAAATGTCAAAATTACCGTTCATCCATAAATCCCTTTAATTAACACATTTACTCTTATTATTTGTAGTATTAAGTAATAGCAATATTTCGAATATTCCAAATTACCAATAATAATACTTCAAATATATTGCGTCTCTCTTTTCAAAATAATCAGAATAATTTTATAATCAAAGTTTCCGCAATTTTGTGAAAATATATTTCACTAGAAAAAAAATGCGAAATCAAGATATAGTAAACAATAATATACAGGATATCCTTTAAAATAATCAAAATCATTTTACCAAATCAAAATTTCCACAATTTTGTGAAAATGTTTCACAAAAAATTCGCAAAGGAGGGGAAAAAAAGGAAGAGGAAGAGCGGAGCAATTATAATCACAATCGTAGTAAGCAATTATACAGAGCGTCTCAAAAATTAAATATCTTAGTTGTGTGGGATCCTCGACAAACAAAAACATCCCACTGGTTCGTGAAAATATTTTCTCGGCGAGAAACTCGCGAGCGGGAAAGGAAACAAAAGAGGAGGGTGGAATGAGATGAACCGGGTAACCAATTCAGAACAATTTCGCGCGTTAATTAAATTCGTCATCCATTAAGAGGTCGGGTTGCTCACAGTTTCGTAGCGTTTCCTGGGTCGGTTGGCCCGCGATTGAAAAGCCATTTCCTCGTGTCACGGGCCATCCCCCCATCGCGGAGGGAAAGACGAGCGTCGTGAAACATGCGTCGCGGACGCCTTGATGTGCTCGAGAAGTCCGGCCCCCAGGACTCGACACATATACTTGTCACTGATTCGCGTGCGTTCAAAGGGAACTGCGTACCCGTGTCGTCTAATGGGACGCCCTTTGTGCGCTGTCACACACGACTGTCGACCGCAATGCGCGCTCGCCCGTGTTCACCCTCTTGCGAAACTATCTGCGGATTGACACTGTGTTTTCGAAAAGACAATTGAAACTTTATAAATCATACGTTTACTGAAGATATTTATGAATATATTTTGGAATTGAAAATGAACGGTGTAATGATAAATATAATGATAGAAATTAGTGTGAATTTGTTACTATTAGGATATTTGCAGATTGATGATATTTTAGAATTGAAACTTTATAAATCATACGTTTACTGAAGATATTTATGAATATATTTTGGATTTGAAAATGAACGGTGTAATGATAAATATAATGATAGAAATTAGTGTGAATTTGTTACTATTAGGATATTTGCAGATTGATGATATTTTAGAATTGAAACTTTATAAATTATACGTTTATTGAAGATATTTATGAAAATATTTTGAAATCGAAAATGAACAATATAATGATAGAAATTAATGTGAATTCGTTACTATTAGGATATTTGCAGATTGATGATATTTTAGAATTGAAACTTTATAAATTATACGTTTATTGAAGATATTTATGAATATATTTTGGAATCGAAAATGAACGATATAATGATAGAAATTAATGTGAATTTGTTATTATTAGGATATTTGCAGATCGATGATATTTTAGAATTGAAATTTTATAAATCACACGTTTATTGAAGATATTTATGAAAATATTTTGAAATCGAAAATGAACGATATAATGATAAAAATTAGGTGAATTCGTTATCATTAGGGTATGAAATTTTTTATGAAATTTTGAAATTGATGATGAACGAATATAATAATAGAAATTAGATGAATTCATTACCATTAGAATATCTGTATATTGATGATATTTGAGAATTAAAACTTTATAAATTATAAATCATATTGCAGGTATTTATGAAATTTTTTAATCGAAAATGAACGAATATAATGAGTAATGAGTATACGTTTATTGAAGATATTTATGAAAATATTTTGGAATCGAAAATGAGCGATAGTGATAAAAATTAGGTGAATTCGTTGCCATTAAGATAAGCGAAATTATCTGCAGATTGATAGTATTTTGGAAAAGATAATTGAAACTTTATAAATCATACTTTATAAATTAGATATTTATGAAATTTTGGAATTGACGAATTGAATGATATAATGATAAAAATTATATGAATTACTATTTATTTGCAAATTGACGATATTTTAGAATTGAAACTTTATAAATTTATATATTTATTGAAGATATTTATGAAAATATTTTAGAATCGAAAATGAATGATATAATCATAAAAATTAGGTAAATTTATTATCATTAGGCTATATGCAGATTGATGATATTTTAGAAAGAATAATTGAAACTTTGCTATATGTTTATTGAGAATGTTAATGAAATATTTTGGAAAGAATATAATGATAA